>NC_066619.1:169820693-169974511 GCF_025201925.1 Gopherus flavomarginatus | reverse complement strand
CACTTTCATGTTGCTTTTTACCCTTTAGTTAATAATACCATACTGTTCAAAGATGTAAAAATCCATTAGCTCATTGTCTGTCACCCAGGAAGTGCAAAATTTAGCTTCCTCTCAGAGGACACACCAGATACTATATGCCGTGTAGTTGTTGCCGTGTTGATTCCAGGGTATTAGAGAGACACAGTGGGGTGAGGTAATAGCTTTCATTGGATCAACTTCCTCTGGAGGGAGAGAGAAGCTTTCAAGCCATTCAGGGCTACCCAGGGTTGGGGCAAGTGGAGCAATTTGCCCCGGGCCTCACGAGCCCTGGCCCAGCGGCAGTCCAGATCTTAGGCAGCATTTCGACGGCGGGGCGGCCTTCTGTCGCTCCTGGTCTTAGGCGGCATTTCAAAGGGGGTGGGGGCCTTCAGTGCTGCCGAAGACGCATAGCGACTGAAGGGCCCTCTGCCGCTGAAATGCCGCCAAAGACCACAGGGTACGTAAAAGCACTGCAGCTCCTCTGCTTTGCTCCAGGCCCCCTGAATCCTCTGGGTGGCCCTGAAGCCATATTTCCTTTCCCAGACCTGAAGAAGAGTTCTGTGTGGCTCAAAAGCTTCTCTCTCTCACCAACAAAATATGGTCCAACAGAAAATATTACCTCACCTACCTTGTCAAACCAGATGTTAAACTGATACTATATTATATTATATTATATTTATATTTATATTTATTATATTGGGACCTCATCAAAAGGCCCAAAAGTTGATGTACTAACTACATTTATATTTACCAATATATAGTATTAATGCAATTCACCCAACATTAAAGCTTTCTCTTTAGTAGATGTAATAAGAGCAAATATCATATGAGGCAGCATAATTTCACCAATCCACAAGTCCATCATCAGTGCCTCCCAAAGGCTATCCTGTGTTCAGAGGTCTACCCTTTATGCCCACTAACAAGAATATTTTTAAAGCAATTGAAAGTCTGCAGAGATAGCCCTAGGTTTTGTGTTGCTTTTTGTATGTTGTTCCATCTTCCAACACATCTGTGACAGAGAAGGAAAGGGAGCATACAAGAAAATTCAATGTCCTTCTCACCTCAGATCAAGTATTCTCAGATGCAAAGGCTGACCAGCTCTGCAGACAAGAGCCAAATCCTGCAGATCAGGACAGCAATTAGTCAATTATTTGCCAAGAGAGAAATGCAAAAAATGCATGGGTGCTGGAACTGCAGGCACTGCCACACCCCATGGCTTGAAGTGGATTCCATTATACACAGTTTGGTTCAATGGCTCTTAGCACCCTCACTATACAAATTGTTCCAGCATCCCTGAAAAAATATATACATGGTTGGGGGGGGAAGATGACTTCCCCCCCCTTCCCCTCCCCTCCACCCCGCACTGAGAGGAGGTGGTTAAGCAGGGACAAAATCTGGCAACTGTGATATGCCACAGGCTTCAGTCTGACGAACTTCTTTTCTGATATGAACTAACCAAATTAATTCAGCTTGTCCATACTGTTCCTTTACCTGGACACAGCATTGCAGACTGCTGCTGTCTGCTGTTGTATCAATCCTCATTGTCTGACTGTTCAAATTACTTAGTCACATTTACATTAAATCATGAGAGTCATCTGCACTGGACTGGGGATGGAGGACAAGGACTAAGCAGGGAATTGGGGATGGAGCTCTGGCTAGTGAAAATGTGTCATACAGGGTCCTGTGCAGTTGTAAGAGTCAAACAGCATAAGGACATTTTGGGGCATCTAAATGGCAAGTTAAATAGAGAGTTGTCTGTGTAAACAATTTCTGTTTAGCTGAAGCTATATGAGCTCTTGATTTTTAGTACAGATGGTTGAGTATTCAAATATACTGTAGCTACTTACTGAAATGCTGAAAGGCCCAGCCTAGCAGCTTCTCTTGTCTAATCCTTTCACTCTCCATCAGCTTGAACTGGGAAAAGAATTGTTTTATGTGTTATATGGACATCAGTTTTGACAGCGTTCAGTTAGAGTGGGTCTCAGGACAGATAGCAGCAAAGGCAAAAATGTTTCATAGGAAAAGTTACCTCATAACAGAGATTTACACAGCGAGGTTTGTAGTTAGATTTATGTACTGAGAAATCAAGTAATCACTGATGTTTCATGCAAGTGTCTCCAAAGCTTGGATTTAACTGGATCATATCAACTGAGGGAGAAGAAACAGATGTATCTCCAGAACTGGAAAAAACAGGGTAGGACAGGAGAACAGTACAGGAAGAAATGATGTGTGATGCACATGGCATCTGATTTCAATATGAATCCCCCCTCTCCCCGCTTTGAAAATGTATCTAGAGTATGCCGTTTGTTTTAATGTCTATGGATTACTTGATTATTAAATTAAACATGACCTCTGTGTTCCTATTGACTTGGAAAAGAATTGCTGCTTTTGTAACATTATAAATGGAGTAGTTGAGTAGATTTACAACCCATTTTTCAAATAATTCTTATTATCTTCAAATGTTATGCCAATAGGTCTGGCACCTCACAATAGCCTCGTGCCTCTATCATGAGTTAGCTAAAGAATTTTGAGATTTTTTTTCTTTCTGTCACTCTGGGACACAACCTCTTTACGCCGGCCCCCATCTATTTCTCATTTGGTATTTTGGATGCTAGTTGTAATTCCTTGGACAGCACTGCAGTCTTTGAAGTCAGAAAAAGAACATATCCTTCTACATGATCAATAGGCATTTGGCCATCAACTCATCACAGCACTATTTTAAAAAATAATTACAAAAGTTTCCCAAGAGAGAGAGAGAAATGAATTCCTAAATGGTCAGGAATTTATCAGAGGACAGTGGGATGAGCAGATTAATTGGAATAAGACCTGTATCAGACTGTTACACAGTAAAATGCTTACATTCTCATGGTTCTGTGTTATAAAGCTTAGAATCTTCTGCAGTGACATTTCAGGGGCCAGTGACAGGGATCCCATTTGTATGTTACCATTGGGCGACATATTTGCCTTTCTTTTAGCTTACTTTTTCTTTTTACCAGTGGTAATCCAAGATAGTGATACCCCCACATCCTTATCCATATCCAGTCCTGTAATGCCAGACTTTAAGAAACTCATTCCAATTCTGAATTGCATGCAAAGTCTAAGTGAACAGGTCGAATACAAGGGATCTCCACTGAGACTGGGGAAGACGTCACCCTCTCTAGACGGGCGCAAAGTACATAGCCCAGATTCTAATAATCAAAGGGAATATAGAAAATTAAAATTTAAATGTGGAATAAGAAAAAGAAATGGAGAGAATGAAGATGAGAATCCTATTAAAAAAATCTCAGCCTTTGATGGGGGTTAGAGAACAGGGACTGAACACGGAACCTTTTTTGAATCTCAAATCCTTCTCTTTCACTAATTTTGGCCCTAGTACTGCATTCAGATGTGCATATTAATTCAGTGGAGCTCTACAGGAGCATAGGGGTCCTTCCTTCAATAGGGAATTGCAAGATCAGAGCCTTACTAAATGGCAGACCCCAAAAGGTTCAAAGATCTTGTTCAGACAACCAACTAGAAATTTCAGTGTTTTTTCCCTCTTCTTGAGTCTAGACTTCAGTCTGGAAATCTCATGACAATGGGCATTATGGTTGTTCCTGATTCAGTTCAGGGAAAAAATAATGCAAGAATAGTGTTTCCTACCCTATTTATGTACATCAAATTCTGATCCAAGCTAAGTGTTGGAAGCCTAGTGGTGCTCAAAGATGGAAAGATAATTCAGTTTTTTCAAATTTTGTAAATGATTTGGGTACAGTTTGAGATTTGTCGGAAGGATATAATTGGTTTATTTTAACCAGGCCAGTTTACCCACTTGTGAATTAAGGAGCTCCTTTATTTTATTTATTGAACTCAAATTGAACCTACCAGGAATTCTTTGGTTAGAGGGATAGCTAGACTGGGTCTTTAGATGTTCATTGATATTCTTAGACTTCAGCAGCAGTTATTAGCTTGAAGAATTGTGTGCCACAGAAAAAATGAAAATAAAAAGAAACAAAACAATCACAGCAAATCATTTCAATTCGAGTCAATACTAATAGCTTCATTCTTTGTTTTTACTTCTGTGTGTGAAATTCGTATCCAAAGGAGAGTCCATAAGGTAAATGCTGCCATCTAGAGAAACGCAGAGAGATGCTGTAAAATTCGCTTAGTGACATTTTTGTTTTTCAAGGAGCCTCAGGAGCAGCTGATCAAGGCTCCTTAAAATTAACTGCAGCGTCAGGGATGCAATCCTTTGGAATGCCTCTCTCTCTGTTTACACTGAACAGCTGAGCAATTACAATAGAATTTCAGAAAAGCAGGGAGAGAAAAAACTGATAAAAGGATGTGTGTGTGACTTTCTCTTGGGCTCTTAAAATGATTTCATTAGCCCAGGGCTATGGAGTTTTGTTTTTTAAGAAAAGGTTTTACTTTAATTTATCAAGTTTAAAAGAAGAAATGCAAAAGGGCTTTACAATATTTTCTATGTATTGTTCGTCTTCCTCTCTTTCATGGTACAAAGCCTCTCTGTTTACTCTCCAAGAGATTTTGAAAGAAGTGGGATTGCAAAACTCAAACATAAAAGCCAAGCACAAAGAAACCACTGAAAATACCTGAAAGACCAGAAAGAAAAGTGGGGATTTACCTTGTCTCAGTATATTATATGTGCAGATATATCAGTATCCCAGTGTGTTCAAAGAATGAGCCATGCATGCTGAGCCTGAATGGCAAAATGAACTCTCATGGATTCCTTCAAAATGCTGTTTGCCGTTGCAATTTTTTTAACACAACTAGGATTACTCATTATGAATTACTGAACTTGATAAAGTTTAATCATTTGGGCCCCAACCCTAGAAACAGTTCTGAAGATGATTAATTTCTCTCATATGACCCATCCCACTGATTTCACTAAAACTACTCACATGCTTACAGTCAAGCATACAAATAAGATTTTGCATGTTTTAAGTTTTTTGAATGTTATTGAGTAAATGGTTCTTTTTAGTTTTCCCTGCAGATTGTAAAGGGTTTAGATGATCAAGGTTCAGCTATGAACTATAATAAGTAATTAAGTAATTTTCCAAAATAAATGTGTTATATTCTTAAATACTAGTAGATTTGAAAATAGCTTAGATGCTTAAATAAAGACTGCAGTGCATATTGGCATATGGGCTATTTCCCACCTGGAAACACTCTGAACCTAGTATTTTGTATGTAAAATCCTTTCTGCATTGTGTGTTTGTTGTAAACTGATTGTAAACCGTCAAGCGAGAGAAAGAACAGTTCTACCAGACACAGTAAAATATTCTGGAATGGGGGAATAGCTTCTTTTTTCCCCCATACCATTCCCCTGGCCCCCACAGCTGTATCATGATCTAAAAACCCAGATAGATTGACTTGCTGTTCTTTTAGAAGTAGTGTCAGGGTTTTAAATCCCAGGCACAGTGTCATAAATCAGAAAGCGGGAGTGTTTGTTAGTCATTTTTGTTTTAGTAACTAGGAAGCACCAAGTCTGAAGTTATGATACAGGAAGCTCAAGTCTCTCTCTTTACAACACAACAAAGACAATATGTTGTTTAATGTATTTTCCCTCTGGCTGACGCAGAGAATTGGAGATGTAAAATGTAGATTTTACAGTGCTGCAAAGTTCTGTATATTATAAAAAATATCACAGATGCTTGAAAATGATTGAGAGCTTGTGAGTTTCCACAAACACCCGCAAACTTTCCAAGAGGAGAATTACAAATTCCCCACAAATACTAAAAAAATTTCCCCTGAGTCCATGCTACTGTCTAGCATATGGTGCTGTGCATAAGTGCTTTTACCCCATTAGAATGCCATGATTATGCAAATAAAATCCTGTTTTCCACACGGGACATTTTTGCTCTCCTTTTGATGTACTTATTTGCTTAGCCAGATCCTGTTCTCTTCTCATATGTCTTCTACTCTGAATGAATCATTTGTTTATTATGACAAGGGACAAAGGTATCTCAGGACAAACAAGAGATGAACAAATCAATTCAGATAAAATAAGAACTGACTTGAACCAAACCCAAAGCAAACTTTTTATGGCGTTTGAAAAAGTTAGTTTGCCATTTCCCCCATTCTTTATTTTCAATGTTGTGTGCTTCTGAACATTTTGTTTCCTCCCAGGACTGAAAGTGCACAGCAGTAGTTGTTCTTGTGGCGGCAAACTCTAAAAATTCTTTGCTTTGAAAGATTGTTTAAAAAGGAGTTGTGATGGTATCATTAGTAAATAACTTCTTAAATATTGATTATTATAATGTGCCCTAATATAATCTTACGAAGTAACTTGTAAACTAGTAAGATTGAGATTTATGATTGTACATTGAGGATTTTTGTTGCTGTTTGTGTTTATTTTTAAAGTGGCCCTAAAATTAGCTCCTAAATTATTGACTTAATTTGGGAGCTGATGGGCATTCATTACATTTGAAAATCAGGCCACTTGCGTGGGTGCCAGAATATGGCCTTAGGCATTCATTTTTTTTTAAATCTTGGCCCTACTATATTGGGAGAATGGTAATGATGGTAGCCAAGTTAAACAATTAATACTGGAATCAAATGTCAATAAATTCAGTCCCCTCCACCCATTTTAGACTGAGCCTACTGATTGTTAGGTTGAACTGCAAGGCCCATCTCATCTCTTATTTTAGGCAGGGAGAGATTTTTAATGGGCTAATAGTGGTGTCAACTTGGTGGAAGAGCTTAAGTTTCTTTTTTTTTTTTTCTGCCTGAGATACTATGCATTGTGAGAAATTAGGGGAGCCTGTTTACTTTGTTTATTTTGTGTAATTGTATATTTCAAGTAACTTGGGACAGGCATGTTTATTCTATAGCTAGCATAAATTGAAGGAAAGCATATCTTTCTATTGTTAATCATTAGATTCTGGTAGTGGCATGATAGTAGTAATACCTAATGAAAGAATCTGAGTAAGCTAGTAGATACTTTTGCTGGTCTTCATGTCAGATTCTAGGTTCAAATTCTGTTGGAGTTGTATTTTCATTCAATAATTTATAATTTTGGTAATGTTTTTTCTTTTAAAAAAATAAAATGAATGATGGCAATGTTTTAACCTATATCCCATAAAATGGTAGCGTTCAAAAATATTAAATATTTACAAAAACAGACGAGTTAGGAAAAAAAAGTGAGATTTGCTTACCAGTGACATACCAAGAGCCACTTTACAGAAGGCTTTACAATTTAAATGGCCAGCTTAATAACAGTGTGTTATATATTTAATACCTTTCATCCAAAATGATCTCCAAGCGCTATGCAAACTATATATACTGGAAAGATATCATTCGCCAACTAACATGCTGCCACTGCTGGGGTGCAACATAGGACATAGCAACACTGGACAACAATGTAGGTAGGACATGAAGGATATGGTTTCCAATTCAAACTGCAGAAAGAACTGAAGTACTGCAACAGAATATGCAGGCAGTCCTCAACTTTATGATGTTCGACTTAAGACGAACGGCACTTACGACATTTCTGAATTCACACCCTGATTCAACATACGATCATTAGTTTCAACTTTACGACACTCAGTCCTGCAATGGAGTGTACTGTGGTTCCGATTTACAATGTTTCGACTCACGATGCAATTTTCAGGAACCAATTGTGTCGTAAGTCCGATGACTACCTGTAGTTGGAATTTGCTGACAACGTGAGGTGAACACTCTTATTTTTGCAACAGATGCCATACGATCATATGTGGTCAGAACCTTGGTTTTACATTGTCTAAAAGATGATGCTTGCAGCAGCACGTTGCCTCTTAAACTGTTCAAAAACATTGGGTTCAGTACTGAATCAAAAGTAAGTGTTCCAAGAGATCGAAGCCAACGGCTGATTTCCAATTTAGCCTTAATCATAACTTGCTTAATAACAACTCTGATGAAAACTTGTGTCTAACTTGGCTCTTCTTCTATGGCTATCTTGCTGTTTTTGCATATTGAGACTTTCTGCCTGTGCTAGGGTCCTTGGTAAAATATAAACTACACCGTTTAATAAGATTATTTTATCACATCAGATGCTGTATAGCACAGAATGACACAATAGGATCCTTCTACCCATCTAGCACATCTGAGGGGGGAGTGAATTAGAGATAGTCTTCAAAGATTCTTCAGTTCTACCTTTATAAAAAAAAATCAATAGTAAATTTCAAAAGAATATGCATCTCCTTTGCAAACAAACCATTTTCTCCTATATCTTGAGCTGTGCCCCCCCAGTCACCCCTAGTCTTCATTGTCTGCTTTGATTGTCTAGTGACCTGCATTTTCCTTGTGTTTGTACTGTCCGTGTTTAATATTTGGTTTTCATCTATCATGATTTTACCCTTCTCCTAAATGATAAACTCTGCATTCTGCTAATAGAAAGAGCTATAAAAATTAACCAAGCTAACTTTTATTAGCTTGTTTTCTTCAACTACAAACATGGTGAGACAAAATGCACCCCTGACCTGACCTCCTTCTCATTGACTCATGTCATGTGACAGGTCAGACAAATGCCAATAGATATGTATTGCTGATGTCCAAATTTTTAAAACATGAGGCAATATCTTTCACCTTTCATGAGTGTGGATGGTCCCAAGGACAATGCAACTGGGCAGGATTTCAGAAGCCCACACAGGAGGGGTATCTGCTCCCTCCCATTGTGTTCCTACGAGCACTGCTTTGTTATGGTATCCTGCCCCACCTAGCAAAGTGATCCTTGGGGATGGGGTGGATGGATACTTTGCAGCATACATCCATTGGCCATTGTATCCTAGGAAGCAAAAGCATTAGGTATACAACACTTTCTTCAGCCCTGTTGATAGGGTAGCTAACTGCAAAGTAGGTCTACTGCTGCTTAGTGGGTCTCAAATTACTTGCAGAGATTCCCAGCACCCAGTTCCTTTTCTCAAGTTGGCAATAGACACTGGGAATAAAATTTGCCTCTTAAAGTAAGAATATGTAATAATATTTTCTTTCTTGGTAAGCACTTCCTCCTAATTATTGTAACTATATTTTAAATAGTATAAACCAGAGGAGTCTCCAGGCTGCTCTAACAGAGCAGAGGAGGACTGGCCTACACAGATCAGCCCCAGGATCAGGGGAGAGCAAAGACAAGCATTAAGCCACATACAAACTCTGACTTATGCTCTATGCAGTTTAGCCTAAGCCCAGAATCTGGCCCATAATGTTCTTATTGAAATTGTGTAGCATCATGATTTAAGTTATTTCTCTGGCTCCTCTTTCAGAGCATAAAAGGAAAAGATGTTCTTTCTTCTTACAGAGTAAATCTTTCTCATATAAATTTGCAGAAAATGAAGAATAATACACGAAGATTAATGCAGGCAGGAAACCTACTTCACCAAAATGCAGACCAGCTGCCAAATCCTGGAGTCCTTATACATTCCATCCTCCAGCAGAATTCCATGATGCAAAGGGGAATTTTGCCAGAGTAAGGACTTCAGGATTTGACCCCATATTCTTTTCCAAAATTTACACATGTAAATTAGAAATATCAACCACTTTTTACTCTGAAAGGTGAAAAATAAAAGCACAATTAAGGTTAGCAAGTCCAGAAATTATTACCCCTAATTACCAGAAAATTCAAAGACACTCCCCAAACTATAGACTGCTACTCATTCCCAGAGAGGCAGACAAAAGCAGCTAAGTTCTTGCATGTAGGCAAATATTAAGAGAAATCCATTTCAAATTAATAAGAGATCATGCTTATTCAGATATAGGCAAAAACAGATAGAGTATTTTCCCTAGATGTGTGTGAACTCCAGTGGAAGAAATGTAATGTGCCCTGTTTTTACACAGATGAAAACAATCTGCTGTTTCTCGCTTCTTTGGAAACTCTATAAAGCAGGAGGAAGAAAAATAGCTACCAGAATATGATTTTTGCAGTAGACATTATCTCGGTCACGGTTAATTGATATGGGATAAAGCTGCATATCGGTGTTCGTAAAGTAAACCAATGATAACTTATTACACATGATCTATGGCGAGTTTACAAACTGGTCTGCAATGTATGCATGTGCTATTCTGCATGTATAGCTTGCCCAGCAAAATCTTGGAATTAACATGGTAAACAATGATCAATTTAAACTTTCTCAGAAATTAAAACTGCATCCCAAAGATGCCCAATTTTTTTGCCCCCTCTACTAAACTGGCAAATGCATGTATCTGTTAGGATTTATATAAAGATGGCTTCAATTACATGAGTTTATATAAATGCAAAATTGGCATAGTGGTTTGAAGGCTTTGGCCAAAAGATCTAAAGATACAATACTTCCGTTACCAAATGGCCCTCTTCCCCAATTCCCCCTCCTACCCCTCATTGGTCCCCCTCAGTGTTGCCAAATGTATCTGTACTTTGATGGCATCTTTCCAGAGAGCAATGAACAGGTCAGATCAGCAACCAACTTTTTATCCACTGACATACAGACTGACTGATGGAAACTTCTAACAGCCTTAAGACTTTAAGCCTTGGTACAAGAGTTTACATCAGACCCTTCACGGAAGGGGAAAGCCATTTAATCCTAGAAACAGTTAAAACTTCCCACAAGACAAAATAAACTACCGTGGTATAGAGTTTGTCTATTCTATTTATTACTTCTAAACAATTCAGTATGAAAGATAATAAACTTGGATGACTGCGTGTTTTCTCTATTTAATCTGGCATCATCAGTGAGTAATGGTAGTTAAGTGATCTGCTTCAGCTGGCAAGAGTTTTATTCTCTGCCAACCTTTGCTTGTCCTGTAAGTGTCATTTTGGTTGTGGACTTGAGAATCATTGTGATCTCATTCCATTGTACAAGAAAGATGAATGAAGGGCATGGTGGTGAGTGGGGCGAGGAGGGGGAAATGAAGTCAAATTTTCATTTTGTTAATCTGTTTTTAAAACAAAATAAATTCTTGCCTAATTTAGGTTGTGGGTGATTGCAGGTCAGGCCCTAAACAAGTGTTTTAAAAATTGAGTGATTGAAATTTGTTTTCTTTTCTCTTTTCTTTACTTCAGTATCTTGGATGCTTTATAAAATTAATACATTGAGGTAGTATTCCAAATGCTCCCATACCTTAGCTCACCGCCTACGTTTTCAAAAGTTGATCTAATTCTATTTGTGCCATTTAATTTTAAAGTAAACTGTGAGCTTGTTGCCCAGAGTACACTCATGCTATCAAACAACTCACGTGATCTCAAATCTCAGTGTACGCAGTGAAGCCTTTTTATGTTGCTCTTCAACTGAGAAGTCGGCCTAATGGTGAGCCTATCTCTTGGATACTTGAGCTCACTGCCAACATTTCTGTTCATGCATGCAAAAATCTCTTGCACTCTGCTGGTTACTGAGCAACCACAACAACACTGTTTCACTTCTGTATTAAGCCTTTAGTCCTATTGTACCCAACTGGGTTTTCTTTTTCACTTTGCTTATAAAAAAAAGAAAACATTCATAAGTCAAGCTCAAAGTTTGGCTTTCAGGTTAGGGATTTGCAGTGCATTTTATATTCCATAGATCAAGAAACTTGGTAAATGCATACCATTTCCTATCAGGTACAAAGATGTACAACCATTACCATGAAATCATACCTTGTGCTAAATGCTAATTAGAAGCAGAAGGCTCATTAGATGTGGATCTGATCAATAACTGTGCAGTCGTTTTTCAAGGTCAACAAATATACACATTTTAATGAAACTTTTAAAATTCTTAAGTGCTACATTTTTAGTCATCTAGATTCAAGAATGACAAAGCCCCAAAACCGCTTACAAAATTCACCATTTACTTTAGTGTATAATTTAAAATATAGCTACGTATCATGACTTGAAGACCAATTTAACAGAACTGTCCAATTTCTGACATCTTAATTCTCACCCAAAAGAAATAAAAATATGTCTTAGATAAAGAAATCACTATCCATTTTTTAGAGCTTTTTGTTTGTTCATTTTCACTCAGTCTAGGCCTCATTTACCACAGGATTTGTGTGGGATCCTTCTGGAGTGCCTCGGAGTTGTTAAGTGACAATCTAAAAGCCGATTTAGGATTAGCTAGCTTAACCAGGTGAACTGAGGGTTTCACTTTGATTGGGGAGAAAAGCTATAGCTGTGCTTGGAAGTCCATATTGTGATACTGAAGGGCTTTATCAACATCCTGAAAGGAGTGCATTCAGAATAGGTGATGATGAGAATCTCACTAATCAGTGAAGGATTATCTGAGGCTCAAAGCTATGCTGCTTTTAATTCCTTCTTCATGACGCTGTTCATGCACTGCAAAATGATCTAGTGCAACACCAGAAGTATAAATATTAGATGAGACTCTTCAGTATCTTAATTAGCACTTTCTGAGGGAACTGGTCAATGAGCAAGCTGAGATAATCAGCTGTAAAAACACGCAGAATCAATGCAAAAATGACAAGAATTAAGACAATTTCAGATGTACAGTACCTGATATGTCACACAGCATACATATCATTTATCATTTTTAAAATCAGTGCCAGCATCAGCTGTGAAGCTATATTATTGCCTGGGTTTACCACTTGGGGTCACATTATTGGCAGCTAATCAAATGGCTGAAGATAGTGATATTGCATAATTCTTTATTATTAAAGTGTATGGAGCTATGCACTTACACACCTCCTCCACTGGGGGAATTGCACTCGTCCTTGGATGGTCATTTAAAAATAGGATTCATAGTACTTGGTGTGCAGCAGAAGAAAGAGAGAAGAAATATTACGATTTGTTAACATCTGTTGGGTTTTTAAAATGTATTTAACACAGAGTAACATGTCCCTAAAACATATTCACAACAAAGCAAAATTACCATTTCCTGCTGCAAATGTGAAAGACTCCCAGACCCGGCCTCTCAGTTAATGGCAATTTTCCCACACCATAAGCAGATATTTTAATGGTCTCCACTACAAGTTCTTTTATATTATTAAATGAAGAGCTTCCCTAGTGCATTTCACTGGACACATTGTCAAAATGACAGAACAAGATATCTTTAATTCCCTAACATCCAATTAGGTCCAGTATCTCCAAGACCACCAGCAGAGCAGAGGATCACCTCCTGTTACTCCTTACTTGTTTCACATCTTCAAGCTTCCACAGGTTCTTACCTTCCTCACCTTTTATAGATAATGCTGTCCAACTATTGAAAATACTTCCAATTCTTTACCAAAAAATATACATTTCTTAGAATTCTTTCTTAGGCCCCCTTTCTTACTAGTAAGTAATGTATAGAGTAAAGATGGATCCAAAATAACCTCTCGGACTTGATTGCCCCAAAATGTGAAGGAAGTTCAGATCCCGATTCAAATTTTGCAGCATAAGACCGTTTACTGAAAGCTTTCATATAATGTCTGCAAATGTGCAATGGTTATTCTATTTTTATTTTTATTTAAATTATGCTACTTAAAAAAATAGTTACTCAAAAAATTTAATCTTGTTATCAGATATGTTCAAATTAACAATCCAAAGGAAGACAATATCAAAATAATCCCATGAATGAAGTTTTAATTTAAGATTAATGCTGTAATATTGTACTTTTGCTGTCCATATAAAGCACATACTCCTTCAAGTGGGCTTACAATATTTTTGTGAAAAAGAAATGAACATTTTAGAAGCTTGACATTTTGAACACAAGTAATGTATTTCATTTTAATACTGTTTTCAAAACCAGATAGCAAAATTTTATCTCCCTCTTTTCACAATACCAAGAAAGCATACATCCAGGTAGACTTCAGATACAGTGTCGGAGGGCTTCCATTTCTATCACTCCTTCATGATGAATGAGCTTCTTCTTCTAAACAAATAAGCACTTCAGAGGGTTACCCTTGACAGGGTTGTTAATCCCAGGAGTCTGCCTTATCACTGTAGAATTCAAGGGTTGAAATTGTACAGTATCCCTGTACTGCCTGGCTCTTACACTGCTCTGGCTCAAAGTTGAAACATAACTATTTTACATCTTACATGTAAAATCATGCTTAGTGCTTCTGTTTTGGTGCACTCACAGATGGAGAAGCTAATTATCCTAGTAATCTATGCCCCTTTTAACATTTGGCTTTATTTCTAATGCAGACTGATGTTTAATCATCAGTATCCTTCTAATATGTTGTTTTTCCTTTTGTTCCTGGGTGAAATCTCTCTAGCTTGCCTGAGTCCACTGAATTCTAGACTGCGGGTTAGAAATAATTTTGTTCATCACTAAACAGCAGGGCTAGAGCTGGGTGAATTTTTTTTTAACTGAAACTTTTTTTTTCAGCAAAAAATGCAGATTTGATGACAGAGAAACATTTCATGAACTCATAGATTCTGCCATATTGTTTCAGTTTGGGGGGGAAAAAGGTTTTTTAAAAAATTCCAAACAAACCAAAACATTTTTAAATTAAACCTTTCAACTACTTTTCAATTTGAAATTTCCTTTAATTTTTAAATCATTATAAAATGTTAGAAATTGAAACACAAGGTGGGTTTTTTTTTGATTCACCAAAAATGTGGAAAAGTATGTTTTTAATTTGCCCCAAAATTATTAATTTTGTTTAGATTTTTCTGACTTGCCAGTGGTCTGAAGAATCCATTATTTGCCCAGCTCTAATTGGCACAAGTTCTGATCTCATTCCCCTGGTGCAAATGAGATCAAGATTTGCCCCATTAGGCATAATAGGTCTCAAAAATGGAAATTCTCAATCTGCCCCCTTCTCAAAGAAGTGCCCCCATCAGATTATCTTGCACAGTGATCATTGTGCTTGATATTTCTACAAAACTATATACTATCATCCCTGGTGCAGCACTAATGATTTTAATGGACTGCTACTGGGGAGGACTTTGCCCCTTTGTGTATCACTGAAAGTTATTATTCAGCATCCTTTCCAATGACCTCCCTCCCTTAACCCCCACCCCTCCACAAAGCTGTGGCATACCACAAGGGTACTTTGAAAATAATGAGAGTATGTTTTTTTCATCCCAGTCAGAATCCTTGTCCCTTAGAAGGTTTAGAACGGGCAAGTGACATCAATTATTGTTTGAAAATCAAAGCATAATGTGTTTTAAGTTTATAAATTATAAAATATTAAAAGCACAGGCTAATTCTAAGGTGTTGGTTAACCTAGTGGCTATCTGGAGCTCTTTGTTCCTTTTATCTCTGTTGTGCTCTTCCCCTCCCATCCCCTTCTTAAAAATATAATTCAAAGAAAATGTAAATTCCAGTGCCCGGGGCTTTGGAAAGATAGGAAGGAAAAGGGTAATGCCAAAAAATAAATAAGAAAGTTGGTGGTAGTGGCAGAGGGGAAATAAAAAGTCTCTTTTGATATGATCCTGATAGTTCCATTCATTAGTTTCAGTGCTTGCCCATCAAAAGGATCCCTAATGCCTTATGTTACCTTTGTTAAGGTCTCCCTAAATCTTAATAATTGTGTGCATTTACACTGTAGCAACTTTCATTCAAGGCTTTCAAAGCTCCTCAGAAATATTAATTAAGCCTCACAGCAACTGTGTGAAAGAGACATTTTAACATCTTCTTTGCAGATAGGATTCTATGTGGCACAAGTAGCTAAAGAGTGCCAGGACACAGAGTGAGTCAATGGAAGACAACCCAGGAGTCCTGACTCCCACCACTTCCCTGTTCTACTACCAGCTAAACACTTCCCCCCATTACTTTTCAGAACTTGAAAGACTGAGTATTAAATTATAGTGTACAGCTGAACAGAAAATGAACATTTTGGGCCTGATCTTATGTGTCTACCTGTTTGTACATGTTAAACCTGCAAACACAGCCGATAGAATTTACACATGCAATTCTCAGCTGTTAACAGCCCTACTAGATGCAAGGGGTGAAATCCTGGCTCTAGTGAATCCAATGACAAAACTCCCATTGACTTCATTAGGGCCAAGATGTTTATCTGCCCCAATATCCAGTATGATAGTGTAGAATGGCGCTCTTATTTTAACAGAAGACTGAAAATCAACTGTGTATTCTATCAACTAGGTCATAGAATTGCTGTCAGACCATTACAACCCACAACTACTTATGTATTTGTATAACACGTAGCACAATGAGGGCCCAATCTTGACTGGAATTGGAACCCTTACATCAAGACCCCTTTTAAATACAGAAATGAAACTGAACTAATGGCAGAGAGATATAACACTCTTAGAATTCACTGCAACAAGACGTAATTGATTAAATATATGTGAAAGAGACTCCCTCTCCCCAACTCTTTCTACAATGCTGGACACATTTCTTCTTTATAGTCTTGAAGGAAGGTGACTTGCAACTTTGAGTGCACTATTCTAGTTTTTGTTTGCTGTGTCATATCTCAGCTGACTTTATAGTCCCTTATCTTTCAGCTAAGCAAATGCCTGTATATTTACCATATCCCAAACATGATGTTTTCAAAACCTATTAATCAAAAAGAACCGCAAACTAGACTCAAAGTGGCTTTTGCTGATGAGACTGCTGTTTGCTTTCAATAGATACGTACCAATATGGGAGGCAAATACACTTTTGTTAGTTACTCTTGTTTTGTCTTTATGTATCCATTGATTAGGACATTTATCTAAAGAATAAACAATGGCATCTTGGATAGTGCTATCAAGTATGAGGTAATCACAGCTCACAGAGATTTAGCACTATGTTTTCCTACTTTTGTTATCTAGCAAGTCACATCATTTTCTGTTTAACTGTAGTCTTAACTCAGCAATAATTAACATTTTTTATTATATAATAGGATAGATGTTACTTATTTTGATTTATTTAGCTTTCATACGGAATTGATTGGGACAAATGAAACTACTTAACCACTGTCATTTAATGGTTGGGGTTTTGTTGGAAAACATTACATTTATTGAGTTTTGTCATGTAATGAATATATAAAATTGATTTTGTTGATATCAGATTCACCCTGCATTATCATCTGTGCTGGTCTACTTTTTTTTTTTTCCACAACAGACTACAAAATGTGCTTATTTTTTCCTTCTCCTTTCCCAAAACCAGAGATACACCTTTTTAGTTAGAGAAGCCAGAATACTGAGTATTCCCTGTCCAGTCTTTACAATATATAAGATCTGTTCCTTCTCCCATTGAAGTCATTGGGAGTTTTGCCATTTACTTCAGCAGGAATAGGATTGGGAGTAAAGCCTGTGTTTACCATTAACTTAGATACACTAAAGCTCTGTTCATGGTGAATTAGAATGAAAAGGCTGAAAAGTTCACTGTGTGCAGACTGCAGTTCCAGGGAACCTCTGTTTATAGTGGAAAGTCCTGCATTCCTTTATTGAGGCAAAAATTTCCATTGAAGTAAATGAAACCTTTGCTTGAAAAAGGACAAACAGTCTCAGCATTTTTCCACTGCCTGTTTCTATTTTTTAATATCTTTAGGAAAGATGAGAGAATTTGTATATTTCTAGGCTCAGGATCGGGATCTGGGGGTGGGCTGTGGGCTTGACAGCCCAAACTCCAGCCCGAGCCATAAGGTCAAAGCAACCTCTACACAACTATTTTTAGCACACTAGCATGAGCCTCGTTTACACACATCTGTGGACCCGGGCTGGGAGACTCACTCCGAGATGTAGTATGATCGTACCCACTGTGTCCCCTCCCCTTGCACATTCATGCAGAGCCAGCCACAATCTGTTTCTAAACAGTTTAGCATGTAAGCAGACTGGATGCCTGATACCTGAAAGGTTGCATTGTCATGTAGTGACTTTGTATAGGCTTTTACAAGCGAAATGCACTATATTATGTCACTCATGCCATGACCTAGAAAGTCAAGGCACAATTAAATTAATTGCTGATGTACTATGCCTGCTACTGTACACAAAATCCAAATGTAACAATTTCATTTTATTTTTCGAACAGATTCTAAATAGAAAGTGTTCTAAGAAATTTAATCTAGTTTCTAGTTCAGAGTGGACTCTGAAGTCAGTCAAATCCTAAATCTGAGAAGGAGGGAGGAAATATGTGTCTTCTTTTATCTGATGTATAATAGGGAGTTCTAAGCAACATCCTGGTTAGATTGGCTTATCAGAGCTCAGCCCCTGCTGAATTCACCTTTTAATGTGAGCCAATCAAGTGTGGGAGTGGCGGGAGTGCAATAGGAATCTCATTGGGGCATTAGGGGTGGGGACATTACTCCCATGTGAATTAAACCGCTTCCCAAACTTACTGACCTAATGTAAGAGAGGAATGACTGCCCTGAGACGCATGTGAACCCAGGTCTTCAAAGAAAAAGGAACTGCTTAAAATCACAAGAGAGGCTCATTCTTAAAAAAATAAATTCCAAATTGGAAATGATATACTGCAACAGAGAATAAGAAACACTAGGAAAACAAAAGGCTTAATTTGAAAAAAATTAACTTTTCCACAGTCTATAATATTCTCTGTCAAATATGCTGGAAGCAAAATTCTGCATCTGCATCGATTGGATGAATTTCAAAGACCTTTTACCTGCTCTCTGTTTGTGTTGCCTCATATCTTTATGACATGGAATGAACTGCTTGGCGCCACGTTGCTGTTATCCATTAACCATTCCTGTTTTCCTAATCATCTTAGACTCCATCTTTCTCTGTCCTATCTGTTATTGTCTTCTGCAAAGAGATGTGATGTTCCTTTAGCCTGTTCTGGTTTGCATGACATGATTTGTGTATCTGCCTACAAGGGTTTCTCTACTGAACCCTGTACATTATCTTCCCTCAGCCCCCCTCCTCTGTAACCAGGAGAAGAGGGTCATACATCTGTAAAATGACAGCACTTATGAAAAATGGGAGTTTGGTACACATGGCTCTCATCAGACACAGACTCATCTTCCATGCCACAGACACTACTTGTTTCCTTGCAATGCAGACTGCACTTAAAAAACACAGGAAACACCTAATAAATTGCTTGGCCTATCAAATTAACAAGTCATCAAGAAAGTATTTTGGTAATCAATGAGCAAACCAGAATTTTAGTTTGCTTTCTTGTGACAGACAGAGATGTGGCAACTTACTTACTCCCTCTGTGCTCTATAAGCAGCATTTAACAGAACTGAAAGTTTGCTGTGATACTGGGAAAGGTGGGAGAGTTCTATTTTTAGAATTAAAAGAACACCTAGAGCCAGACGGGAATATTGGCCTTAACTAAGCGTCACACAAGGGCTCTGTGAAATTCAGAATCATGGGCATTTGACAGCATATTTATGGCAGCAGGCTTTCAGATGAAGACATTTTTAGTGCAGACTATGTTAAATATGGAACAGGAGTGAAATTTTCCATTGTTGAGAGTAGCCTGAACTGCAGAGCCTCCGTGCAGTTCCTGCTCTGGTGAACTCATTTATAGTCTTAAAGGAAAACTACAATGTAATGTTAAATATCACATGTAATTCTAAATAAGCTATACTTTGTTTAAAATTTTGTGCATGTAACAAAAAATTAATAACTAATCAAGAAGCAGCCATCTTGTCTGTCTGTAGTGTGAGGTGTAGAAATAGGCCTGGCTCGTACATATAGTCAAGAAAGGCAGATGCCAGGGGCAACAGAAAAAATTAAGGCTTAGTGACTGTTTGTTGTAGAGACAATTGCCAGCTCTGGATGCAATGTGTTTCCAGTTTGCCTACGGCAATGAAAAGCCTGGGGCTGCTCCTGTGAAGCAAGTGAAACGCAGCATATTAAAGCGTGAGAGAGGCAGGAAACTTGAAGTTGTAAGTTTTGTTGCAGTTTATATAAATATACATAATTATTACACATATTCAACAAATGCAAATTTAAGCAAATTCCACTGCCTGAATTTACAAATTTCAGTAGCCCCGGCAATGTCATGAGCTTAAAGTTATGAACCTGCTTAAGGATTTTGTTGAATAAAGGCCTAAATCCAGGGCCGGTGCAACCATTTAGGCGACCTAAGCGGTCGCCTAGGGCGCTGGCATTTGGGAGGGCGCCATTTTCTTCGGCAGCAACCACGGCAGCTGGATCTTCACCTGCCCCGGTCGCCGCTGGCATTTAGGCAGAGGGAGCTAGGGCAGGGGAGCACGGGGAGGGCCACCTGCAGCAAGTAAGGGGGGGGCGGCATGCAGGGGAACTCCGCACCCCAGCTCACCCTTACCCCGCCTCCTCCCCAAGCACGCCATGGCTGCTTCACTTCTCCCGCCTCCCAGGCTTGCGGCACCTAAGCTGATTGGTGCCGCAAGCCTGGGAGGCGGGAGAAGTGAAGCAGCCTCGGGGTGCTCATGCTCGTAGCAGGGGTGAGCTGGGGCAGTGGGGGGAGCTGCCGTGGGGGAGGTGCCTCAGGGCGGGGGGGAGCTGCTGCGGGGGGAGGGTGCCTCAGGGCTGGGGTGTGCTGGGCGGGGTGCAAGGTGGAAGTTTCGCCTGGGGCGTGAAACATCCTTGCACCGGCCCTGCCTAAATCATCATTATTTTAACTGGAGAATTAAAATAACTCAAATTACCTTGCAACAGCTTTGGCATTCTCCTGTTTTTCTCAAGCATTTCGGTGGATTTGGGCTTCCTGTCATAAAATATGTCTCTCGACTAGACATCCCACTGGGAAGTCTCAGTAAAATGGCAGAGCCTACTGAGACATATCAGCACCGTTAATGAAGATACTGAAACAGTGACACATGTTTCTCAGATAATTGTTCTGAAAATTCACCATATCTGTACATAGGGTATTTTATAGTAAATATATAGCACTACAGTGAAATTCTGGCAATGCTTCCATTGACTTCAATAAGGCCAGGGTTTCACCCAGAGTACCTAAGGTATTAGAAGTAATCACCATTTTGCTGCACGGAGGCTCTCTTCAGTTCAGGCTACTCTCAACAATGGAAAACTTCACTCCTGTTCCATATTTAACATAGTCTGACTAAAAATGTCTTCATCTGAAAACCTGCTGCCATAAATATGCTGTCAAATGCCCATGATTCTGAATTTCACAGAGCCCTTGGGTGACGCTGAGTTAAGGCCAATATTCCCCTCTGGCTCTAGGTGTTCTTTTAATTCTAAAAATAGACCTCTCCCACCTTTCCCAGTATCACAACAAACTTCCAGTTCAGTTACAAGCTGCTTATAGAACAGAGCAACAAAGTTTATAGTTTCTACTGTACTTTGCTGTGCATTTAGCTATAAAATCAAAAATAAGCAGCTCAATCCAGGATATCACCTGGTTTCCTTGTCAGAGAAACAAATCATAATTATACACTGTCACCAATCTACTGTCCACACAAGACTTAATTGTTGCCATTAGGCTACACATCATGACCACTCAGAACTTCACAGTAGCAGGGGTGATATAAGTCAAATATTGCTGCTTCAAAAGTCCAGCTTCCTACCAATTGTGCTAGAGAAGAATCTCCACAGTTTTAGCAATATAGAGCTGATGACACACAACTGAACATTTCTGATTCCACCTTGCAGAAGGCAATGCTACACATATACATTAGCCAGTTCTTTACAATACCACTTTCCTGGATGATTTGCAGGGCCAGCTCCAAGTGTTTTGCTGCCCCAAGCAAAAAAAATGTTCCTGTGCCCCCGGACCCGCCCCAACTCTGCCCCTTCCCCAAATCCCCGGCCCTGCCTCCTCCCCCGGGAGCACCGCATTTCCCCTCCTACCCCTCCGTCTCAGGCTTGCCTGGGAGGGAGTGGGGAGAAGCAGAGCAACAGCACGCTCGGGGGAGCAGGCAGCAGTGGAGTGGAGGTGATCTGTGAGGGAGTGTTTCCTCTGCCCTCCCCCACGGGTTACTTCCTGCGGCCCTCCCCGCACCCCCTACCGCCGCAGCTCACCTCTGCTCAGGGCCAGCTCCCAGTTTTTTGCACCCCAAGCAAAAAAAAAAAAAAAAAGAGTGCCGAAGTGCAACCCCTTGGGAAGTGCCACCCCGAGCACATGCTTGGAGCGCTGGTGCCTAGAGCCGGCCCTGATGATTTGTGTCCGTGAAGTGACTAGGATGGGAGTCTCTGCTCTGAATTGTTCTTTATATTTTTTACAGAAGTATTCTCCACAACTTTTCCTTTCCACTTAGAAAGGGGGAACTTGATGTATAGTTTTTGAGAGACCTCCTGTGACAACGCCTGGATGTACTTTGGAAGGAGCGATATTTGTTTCTTCTAGTGTGGAGGAAGATTGCCACAACATCAGGTCTTTGAGCATGGGAAGTGGGGAAAGAGGGTAACAAAAGAGGAAAGGGGAATAGTGGAGGAACTCCCCAATTAATTATGTTGACATACATAAAGAAGTTCATGAAAAGCTACCTCTGCTCATTTATAGTGCACAGCAGACACATCCCTGGCTGCCTTGCATTAATTTCATCCCTTTTCAGACTAAATTCAACTTCCTCTCTACAGCCCCGATTCAGCAAGTATTTAAACATGTGTCTAATCTTAAGGACATGAGTAGCCCCAATGATTTGAATAGGACTGCTCACATTTTTAAAGCTACACATATGCTTAATTTCCTTGATGAATCAAGGCAAAAGGCAGGAGATGATTCAGTCTGTGTGGGCCCAGTCTTTCAGTCCTTATGTAAGTTGAGGACAAGAATCCATAGTTGGTATTTTCATTTATTGCAATTAGAACTGAGCCAAGAGGATGCTTGTCAAATTCAGCCCTCAACCATAACTGGGAAACAATTAGAGGCAAAGGGCCCAAACTGAGTCTCATTTACCCCGGTGTAAATCTGAAGTAAATCAAACTTTAGTGGATTTAGGGCTTAGTCCTGCTAGATGCTGAGAACTCTGACCCCAGTTCAGCAAAGTATTCCCACTGAAGTTAGGGGCAGTATCCAGGTGCTTAAAGTTAAGCAGAAATGTATGCACTCTGTTGTCTCAAGATCAGAGTGCTCAGCACCTGGCAGAACTGAGCCTTTAGTCTAGAGTGATGCTGGAATAAATTGGAACAAAATTCAACTCAATTTAAAAAAACAGATTTTGTTCTCAAAATATAATTACCATTGCATCAGAAAGGGCCCTAGCATCCTTAATGTTGCTAAAATACAATTTATTAAAGGAAAACTACATGATTAGTTAGAATCTCTTAGCACCAGTATACAGTGCATATTTAATACGTAACAACAATGCACAGTACAGGAAACAGTGAATAGGGCGTAAAACTGGCAGTGATGCAGCATATAATCAAATTGTTTTAAACTAAACAGTTGTTAGAAATAAACTGTCAGTGTTTTCATAGTTTCATAGCTCTGCATGATGCACATTAACAGTTTCCACATTTCTAAATTTCCCCAGCTAGAAATCACATCTTATGATGTAGTTCAAGACACAGGAAATGCTGCTCATTAATGGAATGCATGAAGAAGGCAGAAAACTTTCAACAGAGGCAAATGTGTGAATATATATATAGGTTCAGAACTTGCAATGCAATAACTTTAAAAGTCTTTTCCCACCATTCAAATAGGGAACTGCATTTGCTGTGTCCTCTAATCCTTGACACAGTAAGGCTTGCAGGATCAGAGCCTTTGCCATAAGATTAGCAGGATGAGAGTTTTCTCATTGAATTACTGTATTTCATTATATTCAAGATACATTTTTCTTTCTCTTTTTTTAATTTCATGTAGGGATTGGGATACATTTGGAGTTTTCCTTTTCAGAAAGAATCCAATCCCTCTGTTCACTCTCACTGTCCTCTCTAAGTTTAAAAGTATTCCTACTAGATTCTGTAACAAATGGTATTCAGTTGCCATCAATTTATTAAAATTTTACTTTTCATAAAGACAAATAGCTGTGGTTCCAGACCAGCTGCTCTCTTCAGTTTCCTCAGCACACCACTCATAGGTCAAGCCATTCAGCGGAAAGCATAAGCATCACTGGGGAAGCAAAAAAAAACATAACCAAAAAACAACAGAAACAGGTTAACTATGTAAACAGCTGTTAGGACAGTAAAAATAATGTTATTTTACATTGATTTTACTTAATAGGAACTGTAATAGCCAGTTGTTTTGTTTTTTTACATTGTCATCAGTTCTCTAGCTTTAATATTTTTTGGTATGTGACTGTTCGGTTTTAGGCATTTCTCAAGTTGACTGCATTTAACAGATGTTCGTTTTAGAAGAGTTCCTTAGTGGTATAAATTATAGTAGATTAAGTTGCTCATTTAAGAGTTTGACAAAGTGACTCTCTGAGAATGTGCTGGTATGTACAGCAGAGAACGCGATTGCAAAAAGAAGTGCATGGGGTTCTCAGAAAAAAAGTCCTCTTCCCGTGTGTTTAGAAAGTGACTCTGTCATATAAAAGTTATGCCTGCTGTTAAAGTGGTTAAACCAGCTGCATCCCATGTGCTGTAAATGCTCTTGTCTCTTATTTCTCCTGTTCAATTATTGTGTCTATAAATTGCAGGAGGCCACCTGTGCAATGCACTCATCCAGAATAGCCCCAGAGGAAGCATTAACATATCAAGCCTCATAAAGCACGAATCCTTAAATGTAAAAACTGACACTTTCATCCTACTTCAGACTACGTCTATATAGACATTAAACCAGAAAGGAATGGAGAACATTTTACTATATAATTTAAGGGCAGAATCCTTCTTCCATTGACGTCAATGGCAAAGCTCTCATTGATTTTATTGGGAAGACGATCAAGCCATAAAAGCATAATCTCAGTTTAAATATTTTAGAATTCTATTCTGATTTCACTTATTCCCCCTATATATCAGGTTCTGGTGCACTTTGAAAAGTGGTGGGAGACTGCTCTTCCATTTACATTAACCATGCTGGTATGCTGTTTTTAGAAATATTTTCCCAATCTAAGGAAACTTAAAATACCTCTAGAGAAGAGTGAAGGGGTAGGAGTGATATGGCCAGCACTGGCTGAAGATTGGTGCCCAGATAAATAAAGCAACTGATTGTGTTTCTTTCTTGCTGTTTCCAACTCTAGCAGTCCCATTTTGAGGGCATTTTGAGAATGGATATCCTTGTCTTGATATACAATTATCTTCAAGAACTCATGAAAGATGGGTGAGGTCCCAGAAGACTGGAGAAGGGCAAAAATATACCTCTCTTTAAAAAGAGGAACAAAGAGGACCCAGGGAGTTATAGACCATTTAACCCGACTTTGATACCTGGAGAGATACTGGAACAAATTGTTAAACAATCAGTTTGAAGCACCTAGAGGATAATAAGGTAATAAATAACAGCCAACATGAATTTGATAAGATCAAACCATGCCAAACCAAACTAATTTCCTTCTTTGAAGGGTTTTCAGTCTAGCAGACATTCTACAGCAGTCAATATGATATATCTTGATTTTAGTAAGGTTTATGACACAGACCCACTTTATATTCTGATAAGCAAATGTGGGTTAGATGAAATTACTATAAGGAGGGTGCATAACTGATTGTTAGACCATACCCAAAGAGTGGTTATCAATAATTTCTGGGCAAACTGGGAGGAAGTGTCTAAGGTAGTCCAGCATGAGTCTGCCCTGGGTCTGGTGCTATTCAACATTTTCATTAATAATGGATAATGGAGTTCAGAGTATGCTTATAAAGTTTGTTGATGACACCAAGTTGGGAGTGGTTGCAAGCGCTTTGGCAGACAGGATTAGAATTCAAAAGGGCCTTGAAAAAAGGAGAATTGGCCTGAAATCAACTCAATGAAATTCAGTAAAGAAGAGTACAAAGTACTTCACTTGGGAAGGAAAAATCAAATGCACAAATACAAAAAATGGGGAACAACTAGGAAGGCAGTAGTACTGTTGAAAAGGTTCTGGGGGTTATAGTGGATCACAAATTCAATATGAGCCAATAATGTAATGTAGCTATGAAAAAGGCTAATATCATTCTGGTATGTATTAACAAAAGTGTCATATGTAAGATATGGAGAGTAATTGTCCCACTCTATTCAGCATTGGTGATACCTCAGCTGGAGTATTGTGTCTAGTTTTGAATACCATGTTTTAAGAGAAATGTGGACAAATTGGAGAGCATCTCGAGGATAGGAACAAAAATGGCAAAAGGCTTGGTGAATCCAACCAATAAGGAAAGGTTAAAAATATTGGGTACTTTAGTCTTGAGAAAAAAGATTGAGGGAGGGATGTGATAAGTCTTCAAATATGTTAAGAGCTGTTTTAGAGAGGACAGTCATTCCCCATATCCACTCAAGGTAGAACAAGAAGTAATTGACTTAATATGCAGCAAGGGAGATTTAGGTTAGATATTAGGGAAAACTTTGTAACTATAAAGCTAGGTAAGTACTGGAATAAGTTACCAAGAGAGTTACCATTAGAGGGTTTTAAGAACAAGTTAGATAAATACGTGTCAGGGATGGTGTAGGTATACCTGGTCTATGCTCAGTGCAGGGGGATGGACACAATGACTTCTCAGGGTGCCTTCCAGCACTACATTTCTGTGATTTCTATGCCAAAAAAGACGTTTCCCACTTCTATGCTGAGCCGTTTGCCACAGTAAGTGCAAAGTTATGAGCTTCCCTGGTATTAGAATCTGCAGTGCTGGGCTGAATAGGAACAGACTAGGTTGAGACTATACATTTCCAATCAATCTAACCAATTCTTGAGCCCTTAGACTGTGAGCTCCTTGGAGAAGGACTCATCCTCTTTGAGTGTTTGGAAAACACCTAGCACAGAGTGGGCACTACTGTAAATAAATAATAATAGCTGTGTAATAGGGACTGCATCTTAGTGTTCTTGGCAAAGGTTGTGTATAGCTTTCCCCTGTTCCCCTACACTCCCTGATGTAAAATCAATATTTAAATACACTTTCAGCCAAGTTCTGCATGCACGCCAAGTACTCTGATCAGAAGAATACTACTACATACAGCAATACTAAGATTTGCAAAAATTTAGGTCTAAATAAAAAATCTGAGTTTCAGGCCCATCTTTATAGAAAATAGAAGGTTAGAAAGGAAATGCTTTGGACTATAACAGCAAAGGCAACCTTTAAAATGAAGCACATTCTTCTAGATACAAAATGTTCTCTGGTGGTGGTTTTTTTTTTCTTGTCTGATACTGCCATTTAAAGATAAGAGAATGAATTTGCACATTACATACTTTCAATTTCATAAGAATGCTAACAGCTTTCACTTTTCTTTTTGTAGTGGAACCTGCTTTGTATTGTTGCTGTGCTGGGTCCATGTAGAAACTGTGAACTTCAACCAAGAAACTTGCAGCAGTTGTCAGGAGTGGGGCTTCCAGTATAAGGATATTCAGGTCTGTGTACTCAGCATTAGAGATTATGTTGCCCTACCCATCTCTAGTCAGTTTCTGAGCAGTTGTAGTGCTGTTTTACAGCTCTCACCGTTCTGATTGTGAGGGCAGGTACCTCTGGCCTTCTGAAAGCTTAGAGGTGCAGTTGCCATTTCTGGTGATTCCCAAAGATCTTCATAAGTAGGGGAAAAGTCTCCTCTCCCACTGAAGTGTCTACTGTTAACAAATAGGGCTTCTGGCAGCTGATTGCATAGTTACCATCAGCCCTGGTCTGCAAAACTAAGAACATGAACCCATCTTGGTTTCAGGAGAGTCAGGTATCTATCCAAATCATTTGCACAGCTCTGACCTCAGCATCAAGAATTATCCTTCTAGGGTGACCATATGTCCCGATTTTATAGGGACAGTCCCGATTTTGGGGTCTTTTTCTTAGATAGGTTCCTAGTACCCCCCACCCACTGTCCCGATTTTTCACATTTGCTGTCTGGTCACCCTATGTCCATCTGCCATCTTTCACTAGCACTGTATTCACTTTTTTTTAAAAGTACCTTTACAGCCATCTCCAAAAGTTTGGCAGTTTGCCTCAGACCTTCACAAACAATATCCTGCTTCATTTCTCTATTGTTTCACTGTCTGATTTTTTTTTTTGATTCCCTAGCTCTATTTGTAAGACAGTTCCAAACACATCCACACACTGCAAATGTTTTCCTTTCCCTCACTGCAGCACAATTAGACCCTGTGACCTTCTATTCCCAGATGGGAAAGCAATGCCAAATTGCTGCCAACGCTTCATTACAATTATATATTGGTCTTATGGGGCTTGATTTTTCTTTGGCTTTCCCCATCTCTCCTTTATTTCTAGTTTACTAGCAACATACAACTTTCTGTAACATGCCAGTACTCTCTGAAGAAAGTATTTTTTCACCAACTAAGATAACTTTTGGTTAATGCTAAAAGTTTTCTTTTTCGTTGAAAAGTGTGTATTGTACATTCGTTACTAGGAGCACAAAGTTAGGGTCAAAGCAGTAAAGGCTGGTCTAGGAACAACCGTCAAATGGAAATAACAAGAATCTAAAAATCCAAATAGCTTTTGAAAACTATATCAGAAGATTGCATGGTCTTAGGTTCTGATCCTTCAAACACTTACATGTGCTTAACTCTATTCACGTTAGTAGTCCCATTGACTTCAGAGCCTTATCTTGTAATCTTTTTGGGACAGAAACAGCATATTTATATGTGTTTGTATAGCATTTAGCACAGTGGAGCCCTGATCCTGATGGGGGCCTCTGGGCATTATAGTGATAAAATATGGGAGGAGGAGGAGGTGGAGGAGAATTTTATTAAACTTGCATGTTTGTAGCTATAGTGAGTAAAAATGTGACTCTCTAGCTATCAGTTCTGTGTATGCTGATTCTGACACTAAGGCCAAAAAATAAGCTTTTGGAAACCTTCTTTGAGCATTCTGCTTTTCTCAGTTCTTACTTGATACTTGGACATTACTTATTCTTCAACTTCCTACTGTTGGATGGGCAAAATCTCCCTAACTGGGCTGGAAAATAGCAGATATCAATTAGCTGTAGTCAATAAGAGTCCTGGGGAATAAGGCCCTGATTCAGCAAGGCACATAAGCATGTGCTTGAGTTCCATTGACTTCAATGCACGTGCTTAAGTATTTTTCTGAATCAAGCCCTATGTGAGTACAAGTGCCTGTAGGTTGGATACATCTCTGCTTATACCCTAAATCACTCCTCCAGCACTATGATTTTTCACCTTAATTTCTTCCCAGACTGCTATAATCCTCATTCCTATCTGCCTAATTTATCATTCCTTATGCTTCAGAGAGTAAACAAATCACCATCTATAGTAAGAAAGTAATTATCCTAGGATATAGTATTGCAGTTAGCTAGTTGCCTAGGGCCTGACTTCCATCATTGACATCAGTGGGAACTTTGTCATTGATTCAATGAGCAGAGAAACCAGCCCAAAATTTTAAGCCTATAATATTATTTTGGCTTCCTCTGATTCATTTAGTTTAGGCAACTGTTAAAGAACTGTCCTTTTTAAGTCTGTTAGTTCCTATGGCTCTGTACTTGTCCATTTTCATTTTATTGGTCCCCTCAGAATTCACTCTCCATATTCTCACACACACATGGCCTCATCAGCTGCTTGGTCTGTTCAGTTACTGTTTCACCTTTTCTTCTATTTAAAAATGCATACAACAAATTACATTTCTAAAAATATGCTTTAGTTCAAACACAACTTATTGGACACTCTGGTGGAATCACTGGATGAAATCCTATCATCTGTGTTATGCATGAGGTCAGAGTAAAATGATCACAATGGTCCCTTCTGGCCTTAAAATCAATTATTGTTGTTTTTATCTCCATGAGATCAAAAATATGTGACTAGACGTTGCAGTCTAAAAATAGCAACTTGCTGTTAACTTGCTACTGTAAACATCCTGGGTTAGTACACACCTCCGCTATGGCCTCAATGATTATTTAGCCCAGGAGAGAGTTAGCATTGCATAAATGGAAAGTATCCTTAAATTATCCTCTAAATCACCTGGATCGATTGGTTTTCAACTGTCGTTAAGACTGCGCCGATCACAACACATCCGCCATTCTTCTCGCATTCTTGTCTTTCTTCTCCACATTCGTCCGAAACATTTAACAATGTCATCTTCCCACCTTCTTGAAGGCTGACCAGGTGGTCTTTTCTGTTCTCGCGGGTACCACTTTGTGGTGATTGCAATCCACCTATTGTCCGTGAACCGTGCTATGTGGCCCGTCCATCGTACCTTATTATATCTGCTTTCCACGACAATATCTTTCAAGCCGCTGCATTCTCTAATCATTTCATTTGGGATACGATACAGAAGGGAAATTCCCAGCATAGCTCATTCCATTGCCCTTTCAGCTACCAACAGCCGGTGTTCTTGCCAAACCTTAGTCCCAGATTTGGACCTTAGCGTCCAAAATATGGGGGTTAGCATGAAAACCTCCAAGCTTAGTTACCAGCTTGGACCTGGTACTTGCTGCCACCACCCAAAAAAATTAGAGTGTTTTGGGGCACTCTGGTCCCCCTGAAAAACCTTCCCTGGGGACCCCAAGACCCAAATCCCTTGAGTCTCACAACAAAGGGAAATAATCCTTTTTCCCTTCCCCCCTCCAGGTGCTCCTGGAGAGATACACAGACACAAGCTCTGTGAATCCAAACAGAGTGACTCCCCCTCTCCGTTCCCAGTCCTGGAAACCAAAAGCACTTTCCTCTTCACCCAGAGGGAATGCAAAATCAGGCTAGCAAATCCAACACACAGATCTCCCCCTGATTTCTTCCTCCCACCAATTCCCTGGTGAGTACAGACTCAATTTCCCTGAAATTTCCCAGTAAAGAAAACTTCAACAGGTCTTAAAAGAAAGCTTTATATAAAAAGAAAGGAAAAATACATACAAATGGTCTCTCTGTATTAAGGTGACAAATACAGGGTCGATTGCTTAAAAGAATATTGAATAAACAGCCTTATTCAAAAAGAATACAAATCAAAGCACTCCAGCACTTATATTCATGCAAATACCAAATAAAAGAAACCATATAACTTACTATCTGATCTCTTTGTCCTTACACTTAGAAACAGAAGACTAGAAAGTAGAAACTACTTCTCCAAAGCTCAGAGAAAGCAGGCAGACAGAAAACAAAGACTCAGACACAAACTTCCCTTCACCCAAAGTTGAAAAAATCCGGTTTCCTGATTGGTCCTCTGGTCAGGTGCTTCAGGTGAAAGAGACATTAACCCTTCGCTATCTGTTTATGACAGTTCTATCTTCATCAGTGCCCACATTTCACTGCCATACAGCATGGCTGGCAGCACTGTTGAACTGAAGATATTTGTATGTGTAGTCTTGTCGATTTTTCCATTGAGGATGTCCTTGATGGAATTAAACGCACACCATCCTGCCCGAATCCTTTGCAAGAGTTCTCTGTTCATGTCTTGGCGCATATTAACTTCTTGGCCCAAATATGTGTACCGTTCCACTTCTTCAATTTCTTCTCCTGTTACCATTATTCAGGCTTTTCTTAAGACATCTGATCACATGTATTTAGTTTTGCAACGGGTCATTTTCAGACTGACCTGACTGCTTTTCTTGTCAAGTCTTCGTAGCATGCTCTGCAGTTGGTTGGTGCTTTTGGCAATTAGTACGATGTTGTCCGCAAATCTGAGATGAGATAATTGTTCTCCATTTATATTAACATAATATAAAAAATATTGAAACAAAATTTCAGTGAATGTTTTTATGCTTTATATTGACAGTGTCATAAAAGATGTCACAATTTCAGAATGGAAGTGAGAGACTTGAATACTGGAGTGAGAGAAATGAGATGAAATTCAATAGTACAAAGTACAAGGTCATGTGCTTAGGGTCTAATAACAAGAATTTCCTCTACAAACTGAGGGTTCATCAGTTAGAAGTGACAAAGGAGGGGAGAGACTTGGGTATTTGGATCAATCACAAGATAACTATTAGCCACAATGTGATATAGCTGTGAAAAAGACAAATGAACTCTAGGATATATTAGGGCAAGGCATTTCCAGTGGAGACAAACAAGTATTAACGACATTGTACAAGGTACAAGATCTCATATGGAATATCATCAACGGTCACCCACATTCAAGAAAGAAGAATTTAAACTGGTACAGATGCAGAGAAGAGCTAATGGGATGATTGGGAATAGAGGGCCTATCTTCTATGGGGAGACTGGAAGAGCTTGGCTTGTTTAGTCTTGCAGAAAGAAGGTTGGGAGAAGATACAATTGTCCTATAATTACATTGGCGATGAGGGTGGGAGCATAAAACACCAGGGAGGTTGAAGACTGTTTAAGCTAAAGGACAATGTTGACACATGAATAAATGGATAAATAAACTGGCCATGACAAATTTAGGCTAGAAATTAGAGAAAGGTTTCTAACCATCAGAGGGGTGAGGTTCTGTAATAGGCTCCCAATAGTAGTTGGGGTGGCAAACATCTTCATTAGTTTTAAAAGAAAGCTGGACAAATGTATGAGTGAGATTGTAAAATGGGGTTGCTTGTGATTGTAGGAGGCAAGGCTCAGCAGCTCTGGGATTCACTTCAGGTTTATGTCTTATATTCCTAAAAGCTCATGCTTCGAGCTTTCAGCCAGCCACCTGAAGGGGTCAGGAAGGGAATCGTTCCCCCTCCCACACACACACACACACACATACACACACAGAGAGTGTATTCTGGGATTTTTTTTAATCTCCTTTCTCCGAAGCATCAAGGATGGCCATGGCTGGAAATAGTACATTAGATGGGAAGGGCCAGATCTCTGAGGTGGCACCATGCATTCTCTCTCTGTTGCTTGGCTGTCTGGTTCTTGTTTACATGCTCATGGCTTAACTGATCATCATATATGGGATTGGGAAGGATTTCTGCCCCCCCCCCCTTTCCAGGTCCAATTGGCAGTTATCTTAGGGAAGGGTTCACCTTCCTTATCTGGGTGTATCTCAGTTAATCATTTTCCTGCCATTGCTACTATTCGTGGCCTGTGATAGACAGGAGATCAGTCTAGATGATCTGGTGGTTCCTTCCAGCCTTAAGCTCTGTTATGCTAAATTGTAATGTTAAGATTTTAATTCAGGCCACATTTTATAGATTCAACCGCAGTCACTGGAGTCAGTAGTTACTGACCTCTGCAATATGGCAGGGTAAAAGTTGAGCTGTTTGAAAATGGCCAAGAATTTTTGTAAAACATTTTGTCATTTTCCCCAGTTTTTTGGTTGAAATTTTGTACATTCAGAATATTTTTATTGGCACTAGGGCTAACCTTTGTTACCCTGATCCATGCTCTGTGACTGGAGCTCAAAAATAAAGATCAGTCTTTTTCTAGCACTCTTGTGTGCCGCACCTTTATTACAATGGTGGAAAATAGCTTGTACCTCATGAATTTTTTATGTTGCCAGAATAAGCAAAAGGAATGGAGATTCTTTCCCTGCCCCAACCCTCCACTCAGAAACCATTCTGCAATTGCCAATGTGAATAACATCATCATCAGCAATCCCTCGATTTGAGTATGATCTCTACCAAAGATTTACATATGGGTCCTGACAAGACTGCAAAGTCCAATCCTGGAACCACAGATCTGCCACAATAGGTACAGAGATTTCCTGGAGGGTCAGCTGCCTGCTGGGATACAGTTCTTTCTTTCATTGCAGTGGATAACAAATGCTCAGATGGAGTGTAAAATAATTCTCTAAAACTCAAATCCATAAGCATCCATAAATCTCTCGCTCACTTTGCATTACATACAATACAATACAGCACATTCTTATAAATGCTCATATAGCATTGAATGGTGGCTTTGGTTACAACATAGTGAGAGGAGAATAGGTCTGGCACAGTAGATAGAGCCCTGGATTGCCATTCAAAAAACCTACGTTCCATGCCTTACTCTGCCATCAATGACTGTCATTTCAAGATTTCTGTGCCTCTTTTTCCCTTCCCTTTCAATCTCTTGTCTAGAATCTCTTTGTGGCTGAGACTGACTCTTACAATGTGTTTTCAGAGTGAAGTTGGCTCCTGATATTGGTTGGGGCCTGTAGGCACTACTGTCAGACAAGAAGTAATAACTCATTTTGTTTCAGAGCCTAGTCAGAAAATTCTCATTGGTGCAATTCTGTAAGATTAGATTTGGTTGGAAAAGAACTCTTCCTTATTGCCCCTGGATAGAAAATCACTCAAATTAACCCCTCTGTTCACCTGATATTCAGACTTTCATATCTAGTTCAACATATGCTGACCTTTTGTATTGTCTGAAAAGCAGAGGTTTAACTATCGAGTCCAAATTCACCATGAATGCCCTCTTATTCTACACTTTCTGTTACTTTTCACCAAGATTTAGATCTCAAATCAGTCACAAAACAATCCACATACTAAACATATTTCCTGGAAACTGCTTTGTAAGCTATTAACAGTAAAAACACTTGAATTTGATATTGTAATGTTAGTAGTACAGTTGCATTGCATTCTTTCTAAGCAGCTGCTGTTGAAAATCAAACATTTAATATACGATAGAAAGATGTGTAGTACAAATACATATATTCTGTGGAGGGAATGTGTAAAGAATGTTTGACCTTCATTTAAATAGCCTAAAGAAAGGGGGGTATTGTGTTCTTGTTCATCATTCATGGAAAGAACAAATGTGATAAACTTGTTTTCCTCAATAGATTTTCCTTTTTTGAGGGTGGGGGATGAGGGAAAATAAGAAAAGGAGAGGAGAAATGTCCAGATGACTTGGCTGTTATATTTAGTAGCATGTGCTACCTCCTATACATACAATAGCAGTATTCTTTGGATTGGTTCTGTTCTGCTAGTTTAATTAAAAGATATAGCAAGACATCAGGGTTCTCACACTTTGCTTGAACCCACTGTACTGCTGTTGTACTACAAACTTTCATCTTTTGTTGGTGATTGCTAAGGTGCTGTACACATGAATGAAAGCTGCTTTCCTTCCATTTCCCAAGTCCACAGAACCGGGAAACCAGATAATGTGATATTTAAAAACACACCCAATCCAGTGACTCAACTTGCAAGAGCGCTAATCAGATTTACAGCTTGGCGTCTCTAAGGCGATGGCTTTATTCCCAACATTGCCAGTCACTTTAGAAATCACAACTATGTTGATATGCAAGTTTCTGTGGTCTCAGCAGGAGACAAAAAGAAGGGGGTGGGCAATAATTCTTCAGGGTAATTAGCCACTGAAGAAGAATCATGAAGTCGCCTGGCACACTTAAGCCATTTAAGTAGCTAGCTCATGCCCACCATCATAATACTGTGCTATGAGATCTGGAAAGTGTAGCATGGATACCTACCTTCATCAGCAAACGTAATTTTGGACTTTGCTGCCAAAGGAGCTACAGTATGAACGCATTTATTGGGAAAGAGTTTCATGAAATAAATTATGGCCTATTCCACCAGATTGAAATAATGGTATCGCTGTGGCAGCAAGAGAAAACCAGATATGTTTGCCAGGCACCTCAAAGCAAAACATGAGGTACCTGCTTAGGGCATGTACACACTGCAGGCAGCCATTTCTCTGCAGCTGCACCAGCGGTTGTTTAGAAAGAGCAGTGAGCAGACAAACAGAAAGTGATTCAAATAAACCTGAATGGCCTTTTTCTTTTGGTAATGGACCACTGCATGGATACCAAATCTGCAGCTTGTATATTAAATTAGAGTGGATAATAATATAAATAACTTTCAATTAAAATATGAAATGAAAAGCCAAAGGTATGAGTCTGCTCCTATTACAGGAGTAACTTCACTGAAATTAATGAAATTACACTAGTGTAAAACAGATGTGAGAAAAGAGTCGGGCCCTAGGTTTTCACAGTTTAAATATCTCTCTGCCTTTGTCCTTTGGTGCATTCTTGTAATAAATCCACAGAAGCTATTTTACCTTTCTTATCTCTTCTGGAGCAACAACTTGTTAATATACATGAAAGGATTCCATTGTTTATTTCAGAATTGTGGAGGATCTCAGTCATGTTGCTAAAGATCGCTAATAGTGTGCATTTATTTGCAGGTCCAACCATTCTGGTCTGCACACCTCCAAACTTCAAGGGTCAGGATCCAGTTCCAAATTTTAAATTAACCTGAATGAGCTAATTCATGGTTTCACATTCAAATCATGCAGAATTCTGATTTTTTTTTCATTATTTTGACACTAAATAAGGTGAAACTTAAGACTCAACTGAGGCTTCAATCTTGCAAAGACTTACACTGATTCCTAACTATATGCTTTGAGACCAGTCTCTTTCATATCAGAGGACCTAAGAGCTCAGTTTCAAAGTCAAACACATGCCCAAGTGTTTACAGGATCAGATCCTGAGTTTTTTTGGTTTTGGTCATACCTGAAACTAAGTGAAACTCTGTCACAAGCCTCTCAGAGAAAAACAAAAAATAATTTCAGAAAAACCCTCTGATGTGTAATTATTGATTTTTGACCAGCTTTATTGATGAGATGTGGTAACTAATGTGCACCTCAATGTTAAGAAGCACTTTCAATTAACATTATTCAGTGATAGCCTCTAGCCACAAAATTAAAATCCAAACCCAGGTTCAAATTTCCAATATCCTCAGTGTCTGGGGTCATATGGATCTAGGATTTGTCTTGGACCTGACTTGGTAACCCATATCATATTTTTCAACTGTTGAATGGTATTGGTCTTCTTTGATTTTCCTGTAACTTGCTTTAAAATGTTTATATTCACATTTTCATTAGGTGTTAGTAGTTTTTTTTATAAGCAATATATGTATTGTGATGGGGCAAAGCCAGATGGCTACAGTAAAGTACTGAGGAAGAGGTATGTTAGCCCCAGGCTTAACAAATCCCTAGGACCATGGTAACCAAATGGCAGTTGCTCCAGGTTAATCAAGGCACCTGGGGCCAATTAAGATCTTTCTAGAAGGCAGTGGAGATAGCTACATTGATTACAACACCTGCAGCCAATCAAGGCAGGCTAATCAGGGCACCTGGGTTGAAAAAGGAGCTCACTCCAGTCAGGCTGGGAGGAGCTGGGAGCAAGAGGTGCAAGGAGCTGAGACTGAGAGGGTGTGCTACTGGAGGATTGAGGAATTATCAGACAATCAAGCATTATCAGACACCAGGAGAAAGGTCCTTTGGTGAGGATAAAGAAGGTGTTTGGAGGAGGCCATGGGGAAGTAGCCCAGGGAGTTGTAGCTGTCATGCAGCTGTTACAGGAGGCACTATAGACAGCTGCAATCCACAGGGCCCTGGGATGGAACCCGGAGTAGAGGGTGGGCCTGGGTTCTCCCCAAACCTCGCAGCTCCTGATCAAACACAGGAGGAGTTGACCCAGACTGTGGGTTCCACCAGAGGGGAAGATCACTGAGGTGAGCAAATCTGCCAATAAGCGCAGGACCCACCAAGGTAAAACAGGAACTTTGTCACAATATATATACTTCTTTTTGAAGTAATCTATTCTCTCTCTCTTTCAGTGCCTGTTACCTGATATTGAATTGGTCAGTTTGCTATGACCCCTACGTTGCAATAGAACTATAGGTTAGTGAGACCTGCCTCTTGTTGTGAGGAAGATTAGAGAAAATAACTACATTTCTTAATAAGTCATTGTAAACACAGAGCTGTCCCTCCATGACCTCTAGCTGCTCTCAGTTACACATGTGCATGGAATAGATGTTTGAGACAGAAATCCTGGTAGCTGACTACACCTGCCATTTCCATCATACAGCAGCAGCTCCACGGCAAGCAGTAAATCTGTCAGTGGGTCCTAGCACTGAATGGAACCAGTGGTTTCATATCCAGCCATTCTGAGGCAAGCGTCAGAGCTATTTCTTCCCCCTGAACTCACGTCAATGCTCTACAGAGAAAACTGATTCCAACTGCCTTTCTTTAGTTCCCCCCACCTAGCCAGCTTATTATGTAGTGATCAAATAATGCTTTTACTTTCTTTTTTGCTCTGAATGACCAATTTTTATTAAATCAAATTTTAAAAAACTGGCTACAGGTTCTGTGCTATGCTCAATATATAGATACATATTATATTTTCAATCGTCTTCTTGGTCATTGTTCATGCTTTGAAGAGTGGCCCAGAAACCAGCGAGTAAATTAGATGATCTCTTAAAAGTCATGTACAATGTTTGTTTTTAAGGATCTAAAAAACCAAAGGCTGATTGGTCCACATCCTGTCAGGAGTGCTACAAATGAAAGACTCATTATGTCTTCACTAGGCTATTCCCCTCTAGCTGAAAAATGCCCAACTATAGCACCAGTCATGAAGATTGCAACATTTGCCATCAATGTTTAAAAAAAACAGGGGAGGGGAATGTATTTGGTTATTTAGCAAGAATGCACGACAGGGTGTGTGCCCTGTGCAGATGTCACCATGCCATAAAGCCAAACACTGAATGCCAGCACTACATAAAAATTACCAACTTTCCTGCATTCTGGGGCATCCTATTATGATACGGTCACCCAACAGTTCAATGTGGTGGTAATCCTGCCCAATGGCTACAGTTCAAATGTGGCTACAGTCTCTGTGACAGCAATCCCACCTAGGGGATTCGGTTCAATTGACGGCAGTTCTGCTCAAAGTCTACAGTTCAAAAATGGCAGCAGTCCCACCCAATGGCAGAACTGCAAACTTCCCCATAATACCACGGGAATGAACTCCATATTGATTGGAGGAACCATCTCTAGAGGTATGTTTTCACTATATGGTTAACCCAGGTAATTGGCACCTGGTCTCAGTACTCAGGTTAGCCTAACCTGGGTGCAGGCATTCCCGGAGCAAAGCCCTAACAGAGTTCTCTGTCCTCACTGTTTCTACACTCACCTGTGCATATCTGTTGGATATACAAATGGCAACAGTTCGAATGTGGCAGTAGTCCCACCTAGTGGTCAATGGTTGAGCAGAAGTAGAGGAATCCAGGCCCATGCTACTCCATCAGGTTCCGACCCTGGGTCCTGTGAGGCTGACTTGGCGGCTCACTTGGCTCTGTATGATGTTTGGCCTCCCTTCAGCTTCACTGGGCCACTTCCTACTCCACTCTCCATCTGGCTGCTGCCCAACTCTTGGGAACGTTGTCTTTGGGGCTTCCAACCTTTGTCCCTGCTGTGAGTGCTGGGTCTCTCCTCACTGGCCCAATACAGGCCTGACTCTAGTCTTCCTTGGGAGCTCTCTGGGCATGTCCTCCTCCCTGAGCCAACAGTGTTATACTGTTGAGAGGAGGAGGAAAAAAAAACCTCATTCTGAAATTTATTAGTAGGAGGGGTAGGACACGAGAAGTGATTCTTCCACTCTACTCTGTGCTGATTAGGCCTCAACTGGAGTATTGTGTCCAGTTCTGGGTGCCACATTTCAGGAAAGATGTGGACAAATTAGATAAGGTCCAGAGCAGAGCTACAAAAATGATTAAAGGTCTAGAAAACATGACCTATGAGGGAAGATTGAAGAAATTGCATTTGTTTGTTCTGGAGAAGAGAAGACTAAGGGTGGACATAACAGTTTTCAAGTATATAAAAGGAGGAGGGAGAAAAATTGTTCTCTTTAGCATCTGCAGATAGGACAAGAAGTAATGGGCTTAACTTGCATGGTTTAGGTTGGATATAGGAAAAACTTCTCGTTAAGGTATTTAAGCACTAGAATAAATTGCCTAGGAATGTTGTGGAATCTCCATCACTGGAGATTTTTAAGAGTAGGTTAGACACCAACCTGTCAGGTTGGTCTAGACAATACTTAGTCCTGTCTTGAGTGCAGGGGACTGAACTAGATGACCTCTTGAGGTCCCTTCCAGTCTTATACTTCTATGATTCTATAATAGTGAACAATTAGCCTATGAAACTCCTTGCCTCAGTATATAATTAAGGAGAAGAGCTAAGCAGGATTCAAAAACAGGATGAATATTTATATGGTTAACAACAATGTGTAGAGCTTCAGTAGTAAAGATTTTAAAAAGACAAATAAGAAAAACCCCAAGAGCTTTGGAAAGGAGAGAACCCTCAAGGCATAAGCCAAGCTCCATCAGAAGTTATGAGTAAATTTTTCGTGGGAGCTGGTAACTGCCTACTGCTCCTTCCTCAGAAGCATCTGGGATTGGCCACTGTTGGAGGCAGGATACTGGACAAGGACTACTCTGATCCAGCATGGCAATTCCTGTGTTCTCCTGTACACTCAAACATAGAGTAATTTTTATAGAAAAGGCATTTTTAAAAAATGTAATAAATCACTATGGATCTCTGCCAGTCACTTAAGGATTAAAGATGGGATTTTCAAAATCGCTCATCATTGGGCTAACTCTGCTCCCACTGAATTCAATGGATATTTGACTTCAGTGAAGACGGAATTAGGCCAATGCGGAACTTTTTTGAAAATCCCATCCTAAACTTTTAATTCTTTAATAATGAAAGTTTCTAAGCAACTAGCACTTAAAGTTGTAATGGTTGATTCTTGTTCTGCACTGGGGTTTTGGGAGGGCTTCCAAGAAGGCTCATCTGCAAATAAAGAAAGGTTGGTGGCCTAACATCCTAAGTAGTACAGGACTACATACAGCCACTATCATTGGCACTGTACTCTAGGGGTGAGAACAGCACCAGAATCCTTTTCAGCCACTTGCTAGGAAGTAGCTCAGTGCAGCTGGCAACTACTACAACAGAGAGCAACCCATGCTGGCCTGCAGGGAAGGGTTTGGGCCACATACTATACACCCTGGAAAACCTTTTTAGAATGCTGAGGTAAAGGGGATTATACTTCTTGGCAACTCTCCACAGAACTTAAAAAGGAGAAGGTGGATGAAAGCTAGCCATTCTCTCTCTATAAAGAGACCTAATGTAAGAGAGAGGAGTGTAGATGGCATGAGGCCATGTAGAAGGTGACATGACTGGGGAAAAGCATGAGGAGATATGTGTGCTGGGTGAGGAAGAGGATGGTGATTCTCTAGGGGGAAGCAAGATCCAGCAAGAGTGGGAGGGCAGTGGGCCATCAGCAAGAGATGGGAAGGAAGAAATGTGTAAATGCTGCTCTAGTGGTATTTCTTCCCATATTCCTCATATGAGGAAAAAGCCTTTTACATGATTTGTACCCAAAACCAAGACGGTGAGATTATATTTGGACCCCTTCCCCTCTCTCTCTCTCTCTCTCTCTCTCTCTCTCTCTCTCTCTCTCTCTCACACACACACACACACACACACACACACACACACACACACACACACACACACACACACAAATTCAGAGTGGAAGTTCATATTTAGGATACCAAGCTGGGCCCACCACTAATAAGAACCAATGAGAGATAAAAAAGTAAAGTAAACTTTTTTTATGAAACCCGTCATCATGCAAATAATTACATGCACATTTCATTCAGGAAGCTACATCTTAATCAAATAATAGTGTGTATCCCCTTTGAAATGGTGCCTCTTCATTTTGCTTTGAAGTGTCAGACTGGAACCAGAAGAGGCCTTCTGTGTTTCTCACTTGACATGATCCCATCTGCTACCATCCAAAACTGACTGACTGAGTCAATTTCCCTCTCGCTCTTTCTCTCTTTGCACCTCCCCCCCAGTATTTTTAAGATGAATGTTTGACCAAATCTCGTGCTCCCTGACAGGACAAAGACATGTCAACTACATCAACTTTTCCATGTAAGCAACGATACCCCAAGACGTCTGAAAAATAACCAGAAAGATAATCTTCCCTTTATTGGCTTTATTCATATTGAAATGGATGATCAGAGTCAAAGTATTAATCTTCACCAATGAAGCTCACTTCACAGCTGCTGGACTAAATTTAGAGTGTATCCCAGCCCTCTGTGAGAAAGTAAAACTCCTCTGATTGGATTAAAGGGCAAAGAAAGGGAATGTCATGTTACTCCTTTAGGCAGCAGCAATTCTCACAAGAAAGCTCAAATAACAAAAGGCAAGGAATCTGACCCAGCAAAAGCACGGCAGGCTCCGGCAGATTTTTTCACTGGCTGTAGCAGCTACAATGAAGTCACTCTTGCCACACTGTATGGGGTGACTTCTCAATTTGTACTTAATCCCCTTTTACATCAACAGAAGGCAGAAGGAGGTAGGCGCTACAATGTGATATTCACATCCTCCTGCTGAGACAAACCAATCAGTAGCACAGAAAGACAACCTGAAGCATTGAGTCTTCACTGTAAAGTACCCTGTTAACAATAATCGTCTTCTAAAATGCTAAAGAAAAGTCCTGAGGCCAGTTTGCAACATTTATTTTTATCTTTTTGGCATAAAATGTACAAAGAAACCTCCTTTTCTCAATTTCTGTAACTTCAGAGACCCCCAGTGAAATAGCTTGTGGCCTGACCATTAACTTTGGCATAATATGTCATTATATGTAAAAGAGAGTAGAATCAAATGAGTTTCACATATCAAAAGAAGATTTCTTTGTCATCACTTCCATCTTGGTCCTGTCTCTGATAACTGAGGAGTGTTCTTTCTGCTTCAGACATTATCATCAAGCACAGAAGGGTCAGAACTCCAAGTTTCAGATCCAGATCCAACCTTTTCCAAGTGCAGGAGTGTTTGAATCTGAGGTTCATGTCTATCATAGCTATGAAGAGCTTGGGATCAGGATTTTACTAGCATTGTTGCTGATGATGCAAGACGAAAAAGAATCCGCAGTCCATTTCTACAGCAGTGTTGACCCTACAGGACAAACAATAGTAAAAGTGTGTCTTTGATAGTTAATTAAGCAAACAGAAATCAAAGACACATTAAGGTGCAGTATTACCAGTAATTGTGCCATTTTTACAAAGTTAATATTCTAATTATAAACATAGCTTTATAAAACTTTCTGCAGGTAAAGTAAGGAGTGACTGAAATATTATGAGTCGTGAAAATAGTTCTCAAATTAGAGATGGTCATAAACGACGTGGGTTTCAAAATCCAACTCCTTTGTAGTTTGAGACCATCTTATAGTTCAAATTGCATAAGGTAACTTCAAACACAAAGCATCAGTTATTAGCAAGCCCTGGATCCAAACACCACTAAACTATTGGAAAAGGCTCAGAACCAAACTTTACACTTAGAACCATCTCTTCAAAATGTACAGAACAGGCATATAAAAGACAATGTTCTGTTTACTGAATAATGTGAATCAAAAAAGTGTTAGGGCCAGATCCTTGGCCCCAATCCAGTAGCTAACGCCATCTTGACTAACCAGTTGGGGATTTCCCCTTTATAGTCCTTCAAGTGATTTAGAGTCACCATCGTAATTTTTAACCCTGCTCCTCCTGATCTTCAGCACTGAGGTAAAGGAACATGGCCAGTGTGCCCTGGAAATCCCTTACTGCCAGAATAACCCTTTGGAGGACCCTGGGCAACTGCTATAAGTTAGAGCCACATTCAGGCATCTGTATCTTGTGCCAGGGACTGGGCTGTCAGGGATTTGGTTTCAGGCTCTGGAGACCACAAAAATTGTTTAAAACCAATTTGCTCCTCCACAGTTTGTGCCAAATAGAGATCAGCTGGACAGGAGGATTTGCTGCTCAGCTTTTAAAGCCTTTCCCTTTAAAGTTAGCACAATTTAACTACCAATATTTGAACTTTTTTCAATATTTTGTATTACTGAACCAGAATCAAATGGCTTCATCTGCTGCCTTCCATATCCAGTTTGGAAGCAGACAAAACACCTTGGCCCATCAGCCCAACCTCAGGAGGCTGCCACTGTTGCTGCAGAGATGGAGATATATTCAGTCATATGTCTATAAGCTCCTTGGTGCTCTTCTGACAAAAGAGACACAGACCCAATGTTTATTTTCAAATAACAGTTTTGCTGAGGCTCGAGGAAGATGGATGAACTGAAACCGACTTTGATTTGGAGCTAATGGCCCAAATCAATCACTGCAAGAGGCCAATCACTGCATTACCTCAGGTAGGAGCATGAGCTGATGGTGTTTGGGCAATATACAAGCTGACAGCCTTATATTTGCTGATATGTTTATTTCTCCCATAAACAAACCTTTAACAAATTGCTCTGTTGATGGCTGGATTGTCACTTTATGTTTATTAGTACGATATATGAGCCTTTTCTTTCAAAGAATAACTGAAAAAATGCGTCAGCCCTGAGTAATTATAAGACAATGTAAAGACATTGACATTCAAAGTTTTTTGTCTGGTGAACATAAATTTGCATCTGTTGCCTTGTTCTGAGCAGCTATATTGGATTGTATATACGAATGAATGATATCTATATTCAGACCACAATGGCTTGTCCTAATATGCTGCAATTTGATTTAAGGCCATGAATTCAAGGTACTGACATAGTGAGATTACTGAAATTATCCAGAAAGAGCATGTTCACAGCTCTGCATGCAAAGATCCTCCATTGTCTCCTTCAGAACAAGGAAAGCAGGTCAAGAGAAGCCTAATTAATATGGAATTAGCACAAGTCAATTTTGATTTTATATATCATCTTGCCCTTTGTGGCCTTAGGGCAGGTGGAGGAGATCATGCTTATAAAGTGTATTGATCAAACGGATTATTGGTTAAAGCCAGTCTGTGTACTATCTTTACAGAATTCCTATTCTGCTAGGCTATAGCTCATAGGACTCTACTAGGGAGAAAAGACCAACAAGCTGCTGCATTTTGACCAGGGCCAGATATAGGTCTTGTATGTAGCTGAACTCTTCAACAAGAAAGATCCAGTGAAACAAGATTATGGATTAAGTCAGAAGCTAGCTCCTTAGCCTCAAGTAGTGGGCTTCTTGCCTTTTTAGCTCTACACCCTACCTAAACCACTCTCTTTTCTAAATGTACATTCCAGTGGAAGATCATTAAATAACTCCCAATCAGCTGCCAGGTACCCAATACTGGTTTTTTAAAAAAAATTAGTTTCTTTAGTGTCATTTGTTCTGAAATTTACTCAATAAAGACATTTCATCTAATTGACTGAATAGTGCGTTCTTGAATATCATTTTTCCATTATATTTAAGCTCTCAGCAGCCAAATTAGGCATTTGCTGAAAACTCTTTTCTCATTATTCTTTGCATCACAGTGTTGGGATTCAGAAAGGATCCTTCTGCTTTCTTTACTATTTATTTATCTTCAGAATTGTACCAAGCCCATATTAGGCACCTGAACTACTACTCTGACTTTCATAGGTGATGTCATCCCCCTTCCCTCATCCCCATTGACTTCAGTATATTCCTCCTTTGCTGCTACTGTGCAGTGAGAGGAAGCTAGCCAGTAGCAACATAGCTTTCACAGGAGCCATGCTACCTGGGAGTAGAGAGCCAGCACAGCCGGAAGCCATCCTTTTAAGTGGTGGAGAAAATGGACCTATGTTAATTAACTTTGTTACTATGTACTGAAGTCCCCTCATGTTTGTTGAGTGTGATCCTACAAGTTACTGACTACCCTCAGTGGGGCCAAAGACAGTGGGACTTGATGGAACCAAGTGTCCCTCAGGACATGCACAGCCCCTCAGAGTATTGGCTCCTATGTTTGTAAACATAATGATTATGCATCTTTAATTCAGCTTCGTGGAAAACATTTTCTTTAAGTCAACGTCTATTTGCATTCAGTGTCCCACAGTTGAGATCAGAATTCTCCTCACAGGAGTTACAAAATGGTTATTTTTGTACCTAATTCACGAGTCTCATAAGGAACTGAACGTTGTTCCCCAAGGGAACCTCCAGGAGAAGTATATATCTCCTGCCACATACCTGCCCAGTCTTCTCACAGCCCTTGCAACTTCCCTGACATCCAACTGTCTGGGTTTTGAGCATACAGAAGCCTATGTGATGCCTGGAGGAGGGAAGGATGATAGTGCAGGGGCAGTTGGGCCCCTTCTAGTCTCTTTTTGAGAGGGTTAGAACAGGTGTCAGTCATCTTGCGCACCAGATGTGTCTATCAGGCTCTGTAAATTTGTCTTTCTGCGAAGTTTTGATTGAGAAGAGAGGTTCAATTGTCTCTTTTTCTCTGCTCTTCACATCAGTGGCATTAACATTATAAGCAATAAATGAATTCATTTTACTGTAAGCCTAAGCTTAACAATGAACTTCACATCTAAATCATCTCCATGTTTCTCTGCTGTGTGTATATAAAGCGCATAAGCAGTAGCTGAGAGCTTCCAACAGTGAAAACCTGCATTTGAAAATTAAAAATCCACCACCCAATAGACAATTGCTCTTCATTCTTCCTACTCTTACTGTAGTTTTGTAAACTGTCCTAGTTTTGTAAACTGGGAATCTGCTCATCTTGTATTACAGTGAATAGCCAGAAATAGTATTTAAAAAAAAAAAAGCCTGTGAGGCCTCAGTGAAGAATAATGAAGCTCCAGATGAAGATAACATCTAATAATAATCCATCTTTGGTATAAACTCAGGCAGAGCCAACTCCCAGACGTGCACGGTTGTGTTTTGCAAAGTCCTGTAGTGTTTTACTAGCACTTGCTTCATAAAGTGTGTGATGACATCCTCATAAATATGTTGCATTGCAATGATCACTCCCCCTTAATTAATATTGGTCTTTTTCTCAGGGTTGTAACAAGCTATATTTTCCCACTTACACATCTTTATTATTATAAGCTTTTGTTGTGCTGATGATGTTTTGTGCGGGTGATGGTCTGGTTTATTCTATACTATAGCTGTTAGGCCAGGAAAAAAAAGTTCCAAACTAATTTTCAAATAAACGATTTTGTACTCAAAGCAAAACCAGCCATTTAAAAAATCTTTTAATAAAACTAAAGCACAGCAATTCTTAGCGTGAAATTGGTTATGCTTAATATCAGATATGAATGGAATTATAATTATCAGTTTGGTTCATCATTAGGATACTGTTTTATATCATTATATGTTCTCATTTATTTCCAGAAAACATGGCTTGGTTATACATTAATGCTCTTTCTTTTCTCCAAAGGGATTCTATGAATTATATCAAATAGATTAATGTGCTGACCCTTAACCTCTGGAAACCTGAGGCAGAATTACAGCTGTGCCTTGAAGCTTGAATTTTAACTCTCAGTTAAGATCTGTGCTGCAAAGATTAGGTGCCTGAACTTGACCTTCTAAAGAAACTGCGAAATTAGCACAAGATTCTCCAGTGCTACTTCTACAGTCTTTAGCAATCAGTAGGGGAGTGCTGATTATACTACTTTTGGAAAGTACACACAGCAAGAGGTCATATCTAGTGACAGTAGATGGTCAAATCCTACAATCTCTATTCAAGCTTCATAAAATCAGAACGCCGATTGAACTGATTTGATCCAGAATTAATTTTGAAAAGACTCTAGATGCAGTTGCAAGATATATCTTTGAAAATATCACACGTACACAAAGATAAAGTAGCTTTTTAGGTCTCTGTGCAGCAAGCGGTTGCATGTGCGTGGACTGCTCAATCCATGCGGTGCCCCAATGTTGGTAAAAAGATTTGAAGACCTAACAGGCTAAATTGTAACTACTATGTGCCTGCACAAAGACATAAAAACTCCCTTTATGCCCATGTATGGTCTACATGGATGTTGGGTGTGGGTACATAGGTAGATTTCTAGATTATAAGGCCAAAGGGGAGTGCACTGATCATTTAGTCTGACCTCCTGCAAAATTCAGGCCACAGTTCCATACATTCATTCCTGTTTTCCCTAGCTCTACCTTTTAGAAAAACATCCAATCTTGAACTAAAAATTGCTAATGACAGAGAATCCACCACAGTCCTTGGTAAATTGCTTCAATGGTTAATTACCCTCACTGTTAAAAATTGGCCCCATATTTCCAGTCTGAATGTGTCTAACTTTATCTTCCAGTCATTAGATCTTGTTATGCCTTTCTCTGCTATATTGAAGAGCCCATTATCAAAGTTTTGTTCCCCATGTAGATATTCATAAACTGTGATCAGGTCATACATTAACCTTCTCTGTGTAAACTAAATAGACGGAGTCTACCACTATAAGCCATTTTTTTAACCCTTTAAACATTCACATGGCTCTTCTCTGAATGCTCTCTAATTTATCAACATCCTTCTTAAATAGTGGACACCACAACTTGACACAGTAGCAGTCACATCAGTGCTAAAAACATAATCTCTGTATTCCTACTCAATTTTCCACTATTTATATATCTAAGGATCACATTGGCCCTTTTGGCCACAGCATCTCGCTAGGAGTTCATGTTCTGCTAATTATCCACCACAACCCAAAATCTTTTTCAGTGTCACAGATGCACAGGATAGACTCCCCCATTGTAGAAGTCTGGCCTACGTTCTTTTTTTCTAGATGTATGCGTTTAAATTTAACCATATTAAAATGACTATTTGGTTGCTTGCACCCAGTTTATTGCTCTGTGTCAATGACCCGTTCCCTTCATTATTTACTGCTCCTGCAATCTTTGTGTCATCTCTAAACTGTATCAGTAATGATTTTATATTTTCTTCCAGCTGATTGACAAAAATGTTAACTAGCACAGGGCTCAGGACAGATCCCTGCGGGATCCCACTAGAAATGCAACCACGCAGTGATTCAAGGTTTACAGTTACATTTTGAGAAGAATCAGCTAGCTAGTTGTTTATCCAGTTGATGTGTGCCATGTTATTTTTTATTATTCTAGATTTTCAATCAAAATGTTGTGCAGTAAGTCAAATGCTTTATGGAAAACTAAACAAATTAATGTTATATTTTTGTGTAATAGTAAAATCTAACCCAAAGAACTATATATTTTTATGTATTACTACTATGAAAGATACGATTATCTCATATTTCCATTTTTTTCTTTCAGATAGTGATTAAAAGGAAATGAAGAAAGTATTTGAAACTGTGGCACTACAGTATTGTACAAAGGCAAAGGAAAGACAACATAGTATATTTGGTATCAGCTATGTAGAACAAACCTTCCAATAAGGCATATTTACTGATTTATACTTCATGCTTTTTCAACTGAGAGTGCAGTTATTCAGAAAGGTGATTGTAAAAGCATTTTCTGAAACTCCATACTTATTCTCTATAGGTATCAGACTCTGTTTAGAAATTAAAATATAACTATTTTAACTGCTTGTCTTGAAAACACAAATGAGATTTGACAATCAGTTTATTTCTGCCACTTACATCAATAGCACTAGAGATTTGGCTATTGAAACTTAGTTAACAAATCATTTGGTGATGTGTGAGCCAGAAGAATCTAGTTCACTTTTGCCTCTAGTCAAGAAGGCAGGTTACCAGCATCAGAAGATACTAATGGTTGATGGATCTGATCAGATCCATTGGCTAATCTTTGTATAGCTCAGAACCCTAATTCTGAATAAAAGGAACAATTCTCTGTTTAATTTTAAAAGTTCAAAAGTTCTCTATGGTATCAGAATGTGTATATCTGTGAAGTTTATAGGGATTTTAGTCATTTAGGAAACCCAAGGAAATGGAGGAATTTTTTTAAAAATTGAGCTCTTTTAAATATTTCCTATTGCAAAATTAATAAACATTTCACAACAAATTCATAGAGAATTCAATAAACTTCTGAAGACCTGTTGAATCAAATTTGGAGGCTAAGTTCAATCATTAAAGTGGAAAGCAGAGGGATTTAGTCTTGTTTGAAATGCAAATCTCAATGGAAACAACTATAGAGTCATTACTGATGTCTACATCATATAAACAAACTGGTCAAGATTTTCAAAATTTTTCAGTAGTGTCATTGGGAGATTCTTTTTGGGTGTCCAGTTTAAATGAGCCTGTTTGAAGAGGATTGATGTTTGGCAATTTCTGACAATCTGACCTCATACTGGACACTCAAACACGGAGATACCCAAAATTGATAATATATTTTGGAAAACTACGAGAGAGAGAGAGATATGATAGTGTGATGTGAAAGTTTTATCAGCATAAATGTGGGATTGAGTTTCATGGGTCATGCCAAAAAAGGCCCAGAAAATCTTTTCAGTTTCAGTCAAAGTTTTGCAAAGCAAACTGGGATGAGCACAACATGAGCACAATATGGTGAACTGTTACATGTTGATAGATTAACCATTTCTGATAAAAATTAAAACTGAACTGAACTTCCATCCAAAATTTGAAGGGAACTCTTTTGAACCTTTTGTTGTTATTTCATATGTTTCTTCCATTTCTGTTTTCACAAGACTCTTTCTTTCAGATGGGACCTGAAATAAATTTACCAAGATGATGAAAAAAAAGGAGGCTGTTCTCTTGGCATTTTTGACTCATCTGAAACCAGGACGAATCAGAAATATTACAAGATAACCTGTTCTCAGGAAATTTGATTTACAGTCCCAAAGAAGGTGGGTTATTTTCATATAAGTATTTCAATTTTTGGACATTGATCAAACTAAGATTTTCAAACATTTTGAGGTTCAACCGGTGCTCAGGGTCTGGATGGTTACCATTTCTGTCATATGCATTATATCATGATTATTCCTCAGCTGTTCTGTTTCATATAAAGAGCTCATGTGACACACAAGGAGTCTCCTCATCCTTCAGTAAACTGAATGTTCATGCATTTAATTTTACAGGGCTAAATGTTGCTCAAGCATTGATGATGTTTCACAGGACAAATTACTGATAAAAGTATTACTTAAGAGAAGTTCTAATCTCACAGTCACTGAAAATTCCAAACGCCCATATCAGAATCCAGTGAAAAGCACTTCCTAGTATAAATGTGTGCAGTAGTGTGCTAGGTGGAATCATTAATTAAATTATGAATAAATAATCTGGCCTTAGTAAGTGACACTGCCTTTAGTTCATCAGTAACTTCACAGCAGGAATTGTCTGTTGCATTTATGATTTTTAGTGAGTTGTGGGCTTGATGAAGAAACTGCTGGGTGAGGTTCTTTGCTTTGTGGCATGCAGGAGGTCAGACTGATGATCACTTCTGGCCTTAAAAAGTTACTACCATCTGCTGACTAGAGATCTCAGTCCAATCCTTAGTGAACAACTGCCTACAACACACATGCTACCATAACAATTGGCAGACTAGTTGGCAGTCTCAGTGGAGAGGATCAGGGATGAATGACTGAATGGGCCAGCAAGGTGTAACTATCATCTTACTCTTAAAAAAAAGTTGCTCTAAATTAGGGCTGTGGTACATTGGTGCACATGCTGTAAGGTTCAGCGAATAAATAGAGGGCCTAAGCTTCCATTGCTGTTACCTTGGCATCTTTCACAAATAGTATAAAAATAAAAGCTCATCACTTGATGTTTCTGGAAATCAGAATGAAGAAAAACAATTTAAACATCTTCAGATAGGTATATAAATAGAATACAGTACTTAACAGAGCCACCATTGGATGGTAATATTTTGAGATCAATTTAAAATCTTAATTATTAAACATTATGGGTCAGATTTGCAGTTAGGATCTGGACCATGTGCACCATGCAGTTGGCCTAAAGGGAAAGAATTGGGACATAATTGGTCAGCTGAGAGTTTTGTGGTGGGGAAAATTCCTAATTGCCATAAAACCTCTGAAGCCTTCTCCTGCCCCAGCCATCCCTCTCCTCTCTTGGTGCAAGGGTCATGTAAGGGCAGAAGACTGGAATCCTGCTATGTTACACAAGTCCTCAGCTGCTCGAACTCATGCCAGGATCGGCACAGCCCTCCCCTCAGAATCAGGGAGAAATGATTGGCTGCTTGGCAGTCCCTCCCCAATTTTGGGCTCAGAACTCAGCTATATAGCAGAGAATCTGTCCCATGTATATTAGAATTCAAATCTGAGCATTTTGTATTTGTGTAATAAGCCATTCATTTGCTTTGGATCAGTGAAATATTTAAATCATACACAACTCTGACCTAAGTGTCTTTTTTATTTTTTGAATCAGTTGTAACCTCTGAAATGCATTTGTGAGATGGACACTTGTTGCTTGCTTGTTTCTTTGTTTGTAAAAGATAATTTTATCAAGATGAGAAAGGAACAACCAGCCCTCCTGTTCTAACAAGTCCTTTGAAATGCTTAAATTGTAGTCTAGATAGCTAGAGTGACCTCTAGTGTTCTTCACTGGAAGTAATTTTAAGAAAATACCTTGGATTTCTATACATCTGTTTTAACATATACAAATCAAGTGAATTTGGTGCTCATGAAAATAAGGGAACAGTAGCAATGACCCAAGCCAGAATGTGCAGGTCAGTGGAAAAGCTTCTGACATACAGTTCTGCCAATCCATTTGCATTCATTCCCCTTCTGAACAGCAAATTGGTATTTTTAAAATAATTTCCTCCCTCTAGCATCTATAGTCGGCTCTCAGATGCTAAGAGAAGGAAACGCTTTTCAGCAATAGCATACTGGTCCAGGATCACCAAGGGCAAGCTACGACTAGTGCTCTTATATTTTTAAAACAGATGACTAATGAAACTGCAGAATCCTAAAATAAATAAATAAATAAATTGACTCTGATCTTTCTAAGCTCCAAGAAAAGGCTATGAAAAACCTCCTCTTTAAAGAAACAGCAGTGGCATAAATATATGAAATATCTACAACAGATGCCTGTGATACCTTTCACTGGCATCTTGCTTTTTTTTTCTCATTTCTGTGAGTCAGATTCAAACTGGTTCTGGCTAATGCTAAGAAATCTGTATCAATTTTTTTCTTGACTGCATATTTTGTCATCATAGCCTCGTACCTTTCTGCTAATATGATTGAAAGCAAATATGTGGGTAATAAAAGTGAAATACTTTTTACTGAAATTAGATCCATTAATTAATCATAACTAATAATCATAATTAAACATTTTTTGACAGGCTTATGTCATAAACTGCCCAGGTCTGTAGTGGGGGAATGTTTGTAAATTCTACATTACATTTCTCCAGGGGGAAATCTATTACATCTATGCCATCATTCTTCACCCCACTACATGCTTCTGATTTTAAAAATTCAGGCATACAGTTTATTGAATTTAGCTGCTATATACTCTTATGTGTTATGATAGCTATTGGATATGGACCTCAGCAGAAGTCCCTGATACAAGCCATCTACTCACTCCCAAACACTGAGAAGGGAGGTCAGAATCTGAACCCAGATCCAATTTTTACATTTAGCCCGTACATCTCTGTATTGGATTGAATAGGAAAATCCTGAATTCAAACAAAGCTGAAATGCTGGGTGTTTGAAATCCAGATTATGATCTTAACTTGGCAGCTCAAGCCTGCCTCTAGTAATTATAGCTTTTCTTATATGACAGAGAAGAAGAAAAAATTTCTTGGGCAATAACAGATTTCCCAGCTTTTTAGTGACAGAGGAAAAGAAAAACAATTAACAGCGCTCTCTAGAGACACAAATAGTGTGTATTGAATAGCTGTTGGATTCATTCTCACTACCATCTGTTCTTTCAATCTTCCATGTGAGTATCTCACAGTGATTCAGCACTAATGCAATTCTGTAAGCTCTTTTTAATTGTCTTTTTCCCTTACCTTTTTATGATTTTAATGCTCTTCGACTGTGATTTTTCACATGCATTTCTTTCTTTTCATAAAAATTTATTTTACGCAATAGTGTTTAACCTGTTGTATACCAGCTCACCTTTCTTTGACATTATCTTCAGCACCTGACCAGTGGAATGATGAATGAATGGATAGATAGTATAAATGCAAATAGTGTTCTATAATTTCATGTATAGCTGTGAGATCTATCGGATTGTTTTCTACACCTCAGTCACTTTTGGGATACATCAGAAAAGGTCAGTTATTTTCTTCCATTTCCATCTCTTATGTTTTCCCAACACTGCAGTAGTAGCTCTTCGGCTATGAGTTCAGGCATGTCAAATCTTGTGTTAGTGAACAGGCTGTGCTCTCCTGTTCCAAGTTTGAACTTAAAAAATCCCACTGCCAAAGCACATCTGAGTTCTTGAGGACACAAAAACTTAGGTGGCAAAGAATGAAGACCGCAAAAGCTAAAATATGCTATTTTAGGTGACCAATTTTGAAGGCTGCTCCTGAAACTTTGACTCATTCAGCCAAATCTTGCTTACATGTTCACCACCTGCAGCCCAACTAAGAAAAAAAATCCTGCCCTAACTTGCACGCTGTGCAACTACAATGGGAAAATTTTCCTTGACTGACACCTCACGCATCTCCACTGACATATGTGGTTAGATAGGGTGTAAATCAAGGCTGAATATTCTCACTGACTCAGAGAAGCTGCTCAGAGCAACGTAGAACTTTTTGTGTGTCCCAAAGTATGTCATTTCCCAGAGCCCTTTGTGGTTCTACATGAGAGTTTGCATAGCTGTACTGCTGAGCTTCCAGTGTCTGGAGCCTGAAGAGAGAACTGAAAAGAATGTCCACTGGAAGACAATTTTCTTGAATATTGCTTCAGTCATTTCTGGTTCCCTAAGGAGATTTTCTTATCTGAAGCCTCATTTCAGCAAAGCACGTAAGCATGTACTTAACTCCAGTTGACTTCAGTGGGACCTTGGCACATGCTTCAGTGCTTTGTTGAATAAGGGCCTTACAACACAGAAAATTCCTAATATTATCTCACACATCAAACTCATTTATGTGAAGTGACAGTAGTGGGTTACTAAGAGTGCATTGTATCCAATACTTGAAGGCCTCGGGCACCTCAAAAGAAAATAACTAAAAGGATACTATACTGATATATCACAAAAAAAAATCCAGCCAAGTCCCAAATAAAGCTGAGAACCTCAGAATGGCAAGAAAACACCAGAATGATACTATATTGGTAATCCTATATTAAAAGGAAACAAAAAAGGTCTTGAGTTTTGCCCTGCCCCTTTCAGAACCTGTGGCATATATGAAGGAGGCAGAGTTGCAGGCAGTTGAAAGAAAAGGTGCTGCCAGCTGTCCTCTCTAGACTGTTTTTCAGGACATCCAGCAGGTTCAGTCCCAACTACCTCAACTGTAGCTGGGGCCAGAGACAGTCTCCTGGGAACACATATCCTGAATAATTTAAGGCCTTAAGTATGGTACTAATAATTAAACCTTGATGCACCATTGCTGTATAACACCCAGTACAGATCAGAGCTGAACAATTATGAATCTGAAGAGAGAGAGAGAGAGAGAGACCCTCTGCAGCTTACGTTGGGGAGGGTTGGAGTGATTATTCCTGCAAATATATATTTACTGTTTTTTGTCCCTATCTACCTGATGAACTATTCTCATTTCCATGTGTATTTTAGGGGATTAGCTTGGATGCATTTGTGGTGTTTAATTTTAGAGTGGATAGAAACATATGAGCATTTTTCTAATTTAAAATTGCATTTCAAATGGTTGGCATATAGAAGAAAGAAGATATTTGAGACTCATTGTTAAGGTGGCCTTGCTAGTACAAGTCTCGCATTTCATGTTATCACTTTATTTCCGTTTCTCTTTTCTTCTCTCCACCTCTTCCATTATACATAATATGGCTGAGTGGGCAATAAGGCATGTACAGAAAGAAACAGGCTAACTCTGACTTCTGTCGTAGCCAGGAGGAAGATGAGAAAGCTGGCAGCTGACTGAGAACTGACATTCGCTTTATTGGGTTTTTCATAGGGGATGAATGGGGCAAGAGTGCATTTTTGGTGAGTGCCCTGAGTATGTCCCAGGTGGAGGGAGGAAAGGGCCTCAGGCTGCTTCTCAGAGGGGAGAGAGACACACACACACAAAAGCTCCTCCAACTATCTAAGCATCTGGGGTCAGAGATTTATTCTGTTACAAGCAAAGTTTGGTACAGTTGAAGTGAAAAGAAATTGCCTAAAATATAATTTTAAAAAAGCAACTTTGAGGAAAACTACAGCAAAAAAGATACTGAGCTTGGGTAAATTGTAATCTCTGGTACAATTTCTTCCCTGAGGTAGTATTTTATTGCCATTGCCCTGAAAGCCAGTCACAATCCCTAACTTTTGCTTAGATCACACCATGTACCTACATGCAGCTAAATAATTATTGTAAATTAATTTTCACTGTTTAAAGTAGCATTATAGCAACTTAATTGACTTGAATTAGTTCAAGTTTTACACTGTGTACGTAAGAAAAATGTGTAGCAATGGCTCTAGTTAAGGTTGCCTATGCATTTGCACTCTCAAGGGCCTTTTTCATTTCTTATTACCATGTCAAACTTTCACCTTTCAAACTGAAAGTTATCAGGGTGGATCTATCCCCCAGGGTGAATTTTACTTAGAAGTTTGAACTCAAAAATGACATGGCCATTTCTGAGTACAGAGAGAGAAGCAGAGCAGCCTAGTGGATAGAGCAATGAACCGGGACTCAAGAAACTGCATTCTAGTCCCAGCTCTGCCATTGGCCTACTGAGTGACCTAGGGCGCATGACGTCTCTCCTCTGTGCCTCAGTCGGTCCCCACATATAAAATGGCAGCAATGATGCTGACCTCCTTTGTAAAGCACTTTGAGACCTGTTGATGAAAAGCACTAATAAGAGAGAGGTGTTTTTATTTTAGATAGTGAAAAATACACATTTGCTACTATAAAAAAAAAAGATTTGCAATTTTTTTTTAATAGCTCTGGTATCTCAGAGGTCTTGATCAGAAACTTGAAATTTGGCAGGGATGTAAATCTCAGATGTTTTATGGGTGGTCTCGTGAAAATCCATTTGGCTTTGGCCAAGCTATTGGGATTTAAAAATGTATTATGTATATGTGCAATAAATTCTATAAATGACAATTAAGGATTTTAATAGCTATCTCCCACTACTCTGTTGTCACTGTATGTGTATCCATGATGAAGCTGAGTGTAATTTTACCTCTTGGAGGGTCCAAGAGGAATGAGCAGGGCTCCAAAGACAATTGAATTCAATGGGAAGACTTCTGTTAACTTCAATGGACTTTGTATCAGGCCCTGAATGTGCATCCTTGCAAGGCAGAGCATTCCAATGCTGTCTAGCTAATAATATTTTGGATTTTTAAAAATATTTCTATTATTAAATGAGAAGTTATATAAAATCTATATTTTAGACATTTTCTGTCATTTTTCTTTTTAAAAACCTAGGAAATGAAAGAAAATGAACTATGTTAAAAGAGAATGAAAGGTTGAAAAATTAGGGAATGCCAAAATTAAGGTGAAAACCTTAATTCCATCCCCTTGTGCCTTATGGCACAGTCTTTAATTACACACTTTAGTTCTTCTTTTCATCAGAATTCTGCCTCATTCATCATCCAGGTTCAATGGTATACTGAATGAGGCAGGGATATATAGCAACAGAGATAGGGCTCCTCAAGAACTAAGTCTGATTTGGGGGCCAAATTCTATTTGCAGTTACCAGCGTGCAAATCTAGAGATTTGCCAGGGATAATTGTACCCTCACCTCATCCCGTCCTCAAAGTCTCCTCAAAATACAGCTCTAGCAGACTACAAGACTCAACCAGCTCTAACCTTCATCCTCTCCTCCTGAAAAGAGTCCTTTGCTAAATTAAGATCAAAACGTGCCATTAATGAGTGGGATTGCTCATTATAACAATCTGAAATATGCACAAACATTTTACATTAAAAATGCACAAAGTATAATCTAGAAAGTCTAGAAAGAATTATCAATCTAGTAAAATTCAAAACTGCATGAAAAACAGAACAAGATCAAGCAGAGCTGTCCTTTTTTTTTCCCCTCCTGTCCGCACCCCATGCTGTTTGTTTCTTTTATTTTTTAAGACAGAAAAAAGAATAAGCAGCTGGATGGACAGATAGACACTTGCTTAAAGCCAAAGTTACTTAACTAGATTAAGTGGTAATCTTTTAAGTGTATTGCCAAACATACCACAATAAGAGCTGAAATAGCTATTGACTGCAAAAAGCTGATGAGATGTAGTAACAGCACACCTCAAAATGTTTCTCTGAGATCCTAAGACTTCAAAATGTTACTTTCATCTTATTAAAGAGTGCATGAAATCTAGAAAGGTTTAAAGCTTTTCTCTTATTAAATGTTTGCTCTTTTCTTTCAACCTGCAGCCTTTAATACTAGAATTTTTATTATAATGAAAAAAATATTGCCTCCACAATGCAAACTCTACTCTTATTTACACGAACTAAACTGAAACAGTTTGGGGACTGAATCTTTCATGGTTTTAGAGTATAGAATGTAGTTGTAAAGTACTGGTCACTATCAATAGGTTTTTCAGGGCATGGAACACAGCAGCATTAGGCCATGGCTACACTAGAGAGTTGCAGCGCTGGTGAGGGGGTTACAGCGCTGCAACTTAGGATGTGGCCACACTTGCAAAGCACGGCCAGCACTGCAACTCCCTGGTTGCAGCGCTGGCTGTACACCCAGTCAAGCCTCGGGTGTAGAGATTCCAGCGCTGGTCAGCAAGTGTGGACACCCACCAGCGCTTTTATTGACCTCCGGGGTATAAGGAGGTATCCCAGAATTCCTGTCCACAACAAACCGGAAGAAAGGGAGAGCTCGGAGTTCAGCCAAACTGCTTATTTAAAAACAAACACAGCTCCTGTTTGCTGAGCGAGCGGAGGCAGGCAGGGGAATTACTTTGGAATGTTCACAGCTGTTTGCTTGAAGAGAGAAACAGCACTCTCACACGGCAGGGGGGGAGGGGGAAGTCCGTGTTGAGCAGTTGCTGATCTGGTCTGACGGGTATTTAGCAGTACATAATTTGCATTTAGTGAATGAGAGGAGTGGGGGAAGGGAGTTAGAACTTTTAAAATGATTGAAGGTAGGCACAGTCCTTAGAACTTGCAAGGCAGGGAGCTGAGAACAGTGTCAACTCCAAAAATCCATTCTGTCTGTCTCCTCCACGCTCCCTGTCACATTCCACCCCACCCCCCTCTTTTGAAAAGCACGTTGCAGCCACTTGAATGCTGGGATAGCTGCCCACAATGCACCACTCCCAACAGCTCTGCAAGTGCTGCAAATGTGGCCACACTGCAGCGCTGGTAGCTGTCAGTGTGGCCACACTGCAGCGCTGGCCCTACACAGCTGTACGAACACAGCTGTAACTACCAGCGCTGCAAAACTGTAAGTGTAGCCATGGCCTTAGATGAACAATAAGTTGTGCTTTCAGGTGGAATCGCAAAAATGAGCATATCCACCTCACTGCATTAAAACAACAAATCCATGTGTTTGTGTGGAATCCTGAAATACCATGAGGTTTCATAACTGGCTGTGCTGTGCAGTGAAGCTTGATGTGTAGACATTTGTCTACAGGAGGCAGAAAAATGTGGACATTATCACACTACTGGTGTTTAGAATCCAATTAGATGTGATTAAGGCCTTTCTCTTGTTAGTTGTGCTATACCTTCAAACAAATGGCCTCACTCAGAAGTTAAAAAAAAATAAAAAGGATCACATTCAGAGGTGAGTCTATTGATATAATTTATCCCTTCATCTGTAAATTTTACTCATTTATTCTCTGTTCATTCCCAAAGTCAGTCAATCAGGCTCTGCTCTATTCTTCTGTGTTAATTGTAACAACAACTTACTGATGTATAATTTGTATAAAAGTGTCAATGTTAGTGTAACTTACATGCACCATAGGCTAGAAGAAGGCCTAAGCCACATAGATTTACAATTCCTTTGGGACAAATTAGGGACAAATTGAGGGATGATTCTAAAGCTTGGGTGCTTGTCCCTATACTAGCGCTAAGGCTGTTTTACTTCCGTTTCTTTTCCCCTCTATTTGTTTATCTCAGTCTCCTTCTCTCTCTCCCACACTGAATGATTGCAAAGTCTTAGGCCAAATGTAAAAAGTCCACAGAGTCTACCATCAAAATAAGTATCTTAATTCTCTTGGCCAACACAGGTAGGAGGAAACTGAGAGATGTACAGTGTCCTCTGATATATTTTCCCCTTCACACCCTAAAAAAAAGTTATAATTGAGAAACAGGTTCCACAGCATCTAGGAGCAGAACACATTCCCACTCCCTCTTAGTAGCATTTGTTTGTCCTGAAAGCTACAAGTTTGTACTTTACTGCAAGGCACAGACTATAACATAGATAAGTATGAAAGATTGAAGTTCTGCCAGCAATCCATAGTATATAAACTTTTATTATATTTAGTAACTTTACTGCTGAGAGGCATGTCACTTAACTCCACAGTGGTGTCAATAATATTATGTGAGAGACACAGTGCAGTGTCTCCTATAAAAGTTCATACAGTTATCTGATTTCAGTCTGTTCTATACAGTGTGTATATATCCTCAGGTATTTGTAAACATCAGCTTCATAGCATTCAGCTTGTTAAGCAAGATGCAGCAGGAAAACTGGTTTTGGACAAGAAAAAGTTATTGAACAAAGCAAGATTTAGTGCCACTTACAAATTAACTGCTGGTGAGTTTTCTACATATTATCACACCATTTACATTCATAGGATGCAACTGACTGACAGCAGGAAACATGTACCTGATTAATATATTCAGTAGCTCATTTGGCTGAAGTCCTTGAACAATTTCACATGCATTAGTAGCTCAGTTTGAACTTCTGGTTTGATGATTTCTGGATAACTAGAACTATTGGCTAGTGGTTTGAACACAGAACTAGGCATAGTCTACAGTGGGGGGAATGTAGTTTCATCGTTAGAGCATTAGAACACAGCTAAGGAAATATGAGTTCTATTCCTAGGCCTGCCACTGACTTGCTGTGTGAGCTTGGGTAAGCCAGTTAACCTCTCTGTGCTGCCGTTTCACTGTCTCTACAATGAGAATAATACTTCCCTACCTCAAAGAGCTATGAGGCTAAATTAATGTTTGTAAATCACTTTGAGAGCCTCTGGTGGAAAGCACCATGAAAAAGACTATGTGGGTATGTAGCAAGGTGCTGCTGCAAGGGCACCTAATTAGCCCCTGCTCAGCCAGCCCCAATCAGGGGAAATAGATTGGGGCTGGGGAGAAGTCTGGTGCCTGGCCTCTGGAACTGGCTGCACCTGTGGGCCTGCAGGATGAAGAGCCATAAAGGCTGGCTGACAGCCAGAGAACAGGGGGAAATGGCTAGAGAAAAGGTGGTCTCCAGGCTGGGGTAGACTCCCTGTAAAAGAGGAGACTGTAAAGCTCTGTAAATAGTATCACTGGTGGTGGGAACTGTGTGTGAATAAAAGCCACGGGTGCTGCATCGAGAAGAGGCCCATTGTGCTTTATTGGGACAGAAAAGAGCTTCAGCAAGGGGGCTGAGGAAAGGACCCAGTTACAGGGTACAAAGTAGAAATGGGATCAAACCACAAATTTCATATCTAGATCTAAAGATATGGAAGCATTCACTCCCATAAGTAGTATTACAGGCCAAATCCTGATCCCACTGAAGCTTGTGGTAAAAGTTCCCTTGATTTCAATCTGTCCTGAATTATTGAAGTATATTATTCATTTACTTGTGCTCCTCTCCCCTTACTTACATAACAGAGTTCGTTAAGCACAGTTTAAGTGGGTTAGATTATTAGCCAGCTTTATAAATTAGTGAGACAAATTAGTGACGCAATACCATGTCTTTCAAGCTTGTATACTTTATCAATTATATCTGACCTATAAGGGAGTTATTTGATGACTAGTTACCATTTGGGAGTCTTCATTTTGAGAGAACTGTCACATTATTCTAGCTTGGAAGTGTTGTCAGGTTAAAATAACTCAAAAATACCACTACTTTAACCAGGCCAAACCAGCGCTGCTTCTTATCTAGGAATGTGTTATGGTTATGTCTAATAAGCCAATTAAATAAGCACAGGACAAATTTAGGTTGTCAGTTTAATAGACTAATGGCTTTTTAAGTTTTTCAAATAATTATAGATATGTTTAGCTATAAAAGAAGAAATCTATTTTCTACTGTAAATGGTAAAATAAATGGATTACTACACACACAAAACAAAGGGGCAGTGAAATTCAAAAAATACACATTTGCAAAACTTTTTACATTAAACTGTGAATGAGACAAGGAAAATTCTGGGTTCGACGTGGGTGAGGGGGTGTGGTGATATGTTTTTATATTTCTTAATGACTTGAGCTGAAGAGTTTTTCTTTCATTAGAGGGAAATCAGAGAGTAAAAAAAGAAAAAACGAAGATAGTGTTCATCTTCTCTTCCCTCTCATCATTACACAAGTAGGCACACTGTTACAGTGCAGGACTTTGTTTTCCATGCTTCAATTTCAATAAAGTTTAAGGTGTAAGATTAACTTTAAGTAAAATATTTCATTTCTATCTTTGTATGTTTAATGGAATCCAGTCAAAGTGTAGCTCATTTAATGAACTCTGTCAGAAGTAAGAGCAAAATATCTTGTTGTAAGACTTGGTATTTGCTTCAGTTTACATCCTTTTCCCATTTACCTTTCTTGTTTTATACATGACACTGAAATGAAACTTTCTCATTTTGATCTGAAAGGATTTCAAGCATTTCATCAATAGAATCATTGCTTTAAGTTTGGAGGTTGTTCAAGGTCAACTCAGAGAAGACGAAGCACAAACACAAGTGGTGAGTTTTATTTCATTGCTTTTGGGGGCTGGGATGTGTACCTTTGACGCAGAAGACGTGCCATTATTATTTACGTAATAGCAACAATGTGCTGTGTGCTTCAAAGTAAAGTAAGAACACAAGGTTTCTGCTGACCCAGACAGCTCGCAGTTTAGACATACCGTGTCAACACACTTCCACAAGTTTTACCGTGGGCTCATGTTGCAAAACATTTTCTAGAAAGAAGTTCTTGGATTTAAAAATGCTTTATAAAACTTCGGTCATGTTTGCACCCTTTTTGTGTTCACTCCCTTTCAACACACAATGGACTCAGTCTCAGTTTTAGTGGTTTGGAAGCTTGTGAAAAGCCAATTTTAACTCTGAAACCACAAGAGCCCTGATCAGAGTCAGTTAAATAAAGTAGATAAAGAATCAATCACAGATTTAGCAACAGTGTTGCCATGCATGCATGTTAAAGCTTTGCACCTATAAACATTAACCTTAAGCACATGAGGGGCCCAACTGAAATAAGCGGGGAAGTGCTTTAAATTAAGCACATGTGCTGTTTGCAGGATCAGGTCCTAATAGTTACTTTGTGGGAATGTCTGAGAAAATATAATTTAAATTGTTTTCCAAGCTAGTAAGTCTTATGATATGCAAATGTTTATAAGGATAATACACTGGGCAAGGCCTGTGTTACCCAGCAAGGGGGAAAGCTTACAATGGTCTAATCCTATTTACAGTACCTCATCCCACTCCATGAAAGATTCAAAGGCCCTGATACTCAGCCCTCCTCCTCCTAATTTCTACATAAGAAATATGATTATCCAATCAGGGAAAAGAAACAATGTCATGCTGCTGATAATCACAACTAGTCATTTCTGGGGCCACTCACAACCTACAAATGATCAATCTATAGCAGTGATACTCAGACTGAGGCTTGAGAGCCGCTAGTGGCACTTTAATGTGTCTCCTGCAGTTCTTTGCAACACATGATATTAAAACACTGTGTGATTTAATTATTAACCAATCTAAGTTATTAACCAATCAGGATGCTTTTACTGTGTTATTAACCAAATGTAGTTGATAAAATAATAATACTTAGTCATTTTGCTATGAGAATTATATGTATCTAAACTAAATATTTCCCCCGACATACTATTTAAATATGAATATATAGTACTATAGTAAGTGAAACAATTAATTCACACCACTGTGACTCTTTTCAGCAATGTTGATGACTAATTTGACTCCAAGAACCACTCAGGTCTGAGTATCAGTAATCTATAGCATCAAAACTCACCGGAAATCTGAGAAAATTTTAGTCTGTTCATGGACATTTTTGTACACAGGATAAATCTATCAAGTAAAAGATTTGCTATGGAACACCCTCTTATGAGAAATTTATAAAAAATGTTTTGAACAATTTGTGCCTGTCCAGAGAGAGCTAAAAGTTCTGCTTTGAATTATCATGAATGTTTCACAAAGGCAAATGAATTTCCAGCAAATTTGATTCTTTTCATTTCCATGTTTGTCCTGAAACTAGCAACGTCTTGTATGTTTTGCTTTTTTTCATTACTAGAACAGTATTGCCAACCCTAAGAGTTGAAAAATCATAAATCAGGCCCCAGAAAAGTCAAGAGATTTGCTTAAAATCATAATATTTTTAACAATAATACATTTACCACTCTTATAATTTTCCTTATCGTGTTTGAGCAGTTAGGGTTTGCTTTTCTCCATAACTATGAGGATAGAAGACATGGTCAGATTTTTAAACTATGCTTTGTTAACACCTGATTGAGTAGGGCATAGTCCTCTGGAGTTCAGAGGAGTTTATGATTCTCCTTGGTAAGAGAAATAGATCCAGAGAAATAGATCTCCTTGTAGTTTTCACTTGAAGGTGAACAGAGACGGAAGAAAATAACTCACTGTAGTAGAAGGAAGTATGCCTTCAGGGTTAAGCAAGTACCCTTAATAACAAAGATTTAATTCCATACTTCCCCAATATTAATATAATTACTTTTTCCACATAGTAAAATTAACAGCCATTTATTAATAACCAAATTTCTTTCAGGTAGTGGAAACACAATATAACAATTAGTGTTTTTGCAGCAGCAGAGTCACCCACTCTTAGTGTCAATTAGCCTAATTAGTGGTTAGCAGTTCACATTGCCCTTCAATCACTTGTAAACGTCTCTCCACACAAATATCAGTTGCTCATACACAGATTTTTCTCACGTCTCAATACATGACTTGGCTGCTGGAGACAGGAGTTGGGAAATATGCTGTTTGATTTGCCACAAGGCTTATCCACCAACTGTCAGAAAACAGAGCTTTCATTTGCCACCCACTAATTCTATGCTTTTCTGTCAGCCACAGAAGCCAAGGTACAATTTGTTGGCCACTGATACAACTGAACATCCTATTATTTCTTCATTTCAGCAGGTAGGTGGTCCGGGGTGTGCTTCCCCTCAGGGGACATGTACCTGTTAAGACAATATTTCTTTTGGCTCCAGTTCTAAGCCATAAGCAAGGGGATTAGAGATTCAGCTTTTAATTGTGCTTGCCTTTTTCTTTTGCAAATGGACATCATTCCACAGCACCTTTTGTGATATGAAAATGAAAACTGAAGTAAAGCATATTTTTGGTTTCTGAACAACCATTCCAGTCAGGAAGGCACCTTGTTTAAGCCAGTGGGTGTGCTCAGAAGACAGCACAGGATTTGGCAATACCATAATGTAGACAAACAGTGAGTAATTTCAAAGCAAACCAGTCTTCACCTCCATGGAGAAAAGCACTAACGCTTGGTTTTTATAGATGACACACAGAATTATTTAGCATTGTTCATTTATTTATCAGCTTCAAATCTTTAAAGTTTTGACAGATTAATAACTTCCTTCAGGAGCTTTAAATAAACATGGTGGATTAACAAACAGACTAAGAGCCTACTTAAATTGTACAAACATATAAAGCCGTCTGACTTGTCTAATGAAAACCTGATAAGCAAAATATCATTTAAAAAACTAAGATTGTGTCTCAGTTTCCAAGACAGTAATTTATCTTTTTATATCCACTAGAGCAACAAATGAATGAGTCTCGGTTTAAATATCTCCCCCATTATGCCCTGTCTTGATCATTTGATTTTATCAAGAGTTGATTCTGTATTTATTTACATATTGCTTTAAATATTTTATTGTAAATATGATGTGCTTTTACAAACTGTGGTTTGTTTTGTCCTTTTTAAATTGTGGTAGATCAATATAAGGGATAGGAGAAAAATCCTGGAACAAGGATTTAAAATGATAGCCTCAGCAAACCCTGTAAGTACTGCAGCCCTATTAGAACATCAACATCCTATGAGGTTCAGATGTAGCTATAATAAATGTCATTTTTAAGGACTAGGCCACATTCTGTGTTGCCTACCACTCGGTGCAGTAATCTAGCACAGGGTGTACAGTAAATCTGACACAGGGGCTATATCCTCCAATACAGTGCAGCCATTTGGGGCTGAACTACCAACAGAACATGGTGATGGAGCCAATCTTTTCTATCTATTATAAAGTTGGTCCCCCAGTGGCATAGAGCCAATGTAGGGGCTGTTATGTCACTTTCCTTCCCTACTTCCAGCATAGCAGGAAAAATGGGGTGTGGTCAGCAGAAACGTGGTTTGGATGGAGTTGCCCTCGGGTTACACCTTCCCTCAGCTACAGTTGTTTTCTTCCTAGTGGAAGTTAGAGCCATATTAAGGCTACTCTGGCATAGCACAAAGGAGCCAGCCCTAAGCAGCACCAGGATCAAAGAAGTACAAATGGCCTTCTTGGAACTACTTTTCCACCCTCCAGATTATGCTCCATGTACTTGGGCTGCAGCTGACAAAATGGCTCGCTAAACAGAATAAACAATATCCTCAAGATTATGTCTTCAAAAAAAGAAGTTTCCTCCCCAAAAAATTCTGTTGCTCCAGGGTTCAGAATTGTTGTATTAGTTACTGCAAGTGAAATTCACAACCCCAGGACAGGGGTCCTAGAGAGAGAGAGAGAGAATGAGAATCCTCTCCCTATGTTGGGAGCAGGATACAATTCCATGGCTGCTGCTGGATCCGCACAACTTGCAAAATCTACCCACAACCCTCACCACCACTATGAGCTCCCATTGAATTGGCCACAATACAGTTCATCTCCACATCGTGCAGGTAACTGCATTGGCCCTCGGCACATCCTCCCCATTTCCATAAAGCAAAACTGCAGCAATTATTTGTTTTGACCCCTCTATGCCCTTGAAAGAATTGGCCTTAAATCATTATGGATTTATTAATTTATTTAGTGCTGTTTACAGCAGTAATCTTAAAGTAAAAGACAGCAAAGATTTTTAAACATTTGGTAAAGAACATGGTTGGACTTTAAAATAACTATCTAATCTTTGGGAGGAGAATTCCACAAGAGGGGGTGAAGAAGGTGCACGTGAAAGGGCTGTGGTAGCCAGCAACAAATCAAAACCCAAATGCAAAAAAAAAAAGGAGGAGAATACACACAGACTGGCTTGTGCAAGTAGGAAGATACAGTACCATAGCCTTGAGGACCTCAAGAGCCCAGTAACAGGGGTCGGAACTTATGTCTCAACTTAATGGCAGGCAGTTTAGCTGAATAACTATTTCGATGGTATGTGAATGGCAAGAATACAGGCAAATTGAATGATCAGAGTATTCCTCTAGCAAGCAGTCACTTGGCGTGTGAGTAATTTCTCATTCATGGGAAGTAAGAGATCACAATCAGGCACCAAGGAAGTAGAATGACTTTGTGAGTAGCCACTCTCGCTTGTTTACATTGCTCTGTCAATACAATTCAGATTTTTAAAAAAGTTATATTAAAAGGGGTTTTTTGGTAAATACTCAAAGAGCAGGATTCCCCATCTCCCCGAATTCATGTAATACTTTAATAGCAGAAAACACCAGTCCGATTAGAGAGGAAGTTTCACAGTGAGAAAGGCTCAGGAGTATAACAGAGCAAAACTACAGACATTTTCCTGAAAGTTATATTTGTTAATGCAAGTGTCTTGTCCTCCCATCTCACCTTATCTTGCATGGATGTTTTTATGTTGTTATACTCTCTTGCAGTGAACATTCTCGTGCAGTCACATAAGTGAACCCAGATTTGTTGTTAATTGTTTTAATTAGGAATATTGCTTACTGCCCTTCAGGAAGATGCTCAGAAATCACATTGATGGGCTCAACATAACAACCTAAGTGGAATAAAATGTATTATACATAATTTGTTTGATTAGCAATATTTAGTCTAAATCTGATATTTGTGCTTTAATTAGGGCTTTTTCTTACTCAGCCCCAACCGCTTCTGCTTGTTTAGACACACTATTTCACATGAATGGTATCGTGCAGTACTACCAAAAGGAAACTGAAAATTTATTGGCAAAGTAAATTGTTTTTGCAAAAGATTTTTTTTTCAAATCTGCCTTACAGTGGAAATCTTTTAACACCTAATTCTTTCTTACTAATAACACATACAATATTTGGGAGCATGTTATCTTTCAACTCACTGGGGTTTTTTTAACGTGAGGTCTTTGTTTTATTGTCCATGTACCATTCTGGAACTGTAATCCATCATTTCTGGGGAAATGAATTCAGAAACAGGAATGTGAAGTTGCTTGACACACTGCACCAAAAGTTAGTCATGGCACCATAGAAGAAACACACACACACGTCCATCGTATACAAATGTTAATAAATGAGCAGTGATAATTCAGGTATGAGAAGTTTCACAGCTGTGTAAGAAATCCAATTACACAGAAGGTTTTTTAACACTGTACTTGCATTTCAGTGCCTCTGTGGCTTGTTTTGTCTTCTGCTGTTTCTATTAGATTTGTCATTTCAAGTTTGCTCCAAATGGAATTTCATGAAATCCCGGAAGACCACAAGATTGGTAAACCTGTCTTAACTGCTCTGACAATATCATGAAGCAGAGCTTGAATTACCAATACACATGGGAATTCTAATGCAATTATGAGTGTTTACTTACACCATGTGTTTCTCACTGAGCCTTGGTGTATCAGGATAAACCAAAGGGAGCTAATGTTTTATAGATGGTAAGACTCTGTTTGTTTTCAGAAGGGCTAAGTCTCCCAAAGCACTCAGACACACTAATTAAAGTAAACTGCAGAGGCCCATAATAAAATATATGTGTTTGGAGACGGAGAGATGAACTCCGCAGGCTTATTAAAAGTCAAAAGAAAAATATACATTATTTATGACTTCAAAGGGACACATTGTGAGCTCCAGTTTATTTAAAGGATTAACTAAGCATTGGTTATTGGTGACCATCTGAACAGCTTTCCTTTCACAGTTCATTAGTTATGTCATATATGTGGGAAGTCGTAATTTGGGTTTAGATCAAATATTATTAATCAAATAAATTATGGAGGCCATATCAACATTATTAAGTGTAATCTTTATGAAAATAACACCTAACAAATTTGAGGCTCATTTTTCTCCAGTTGCCCAATTACATTTCAATACATAAACAAAAATCTAACAGATGGGCTGCTGGTTCTAAAAAATTGCTGCTTGTATATATAGCTCTGTCTCAAAACATCTATTGGAAGTGAGAAAGAAATGAGTGACAATTAGAAGGCTCAGAGAAGCACCAAAAGTTTGGCTACTTGTGTGAATATTTCTAAACGGTTTTGGGCTAGAAACCGGCCTTGGAAATGCTGTGAGAACAGAAGGAGAGAGAGTGTGTTCCAGTAGACAGAGATTTAATTAGGAGATTATCTTCTAGTCCCAACTCTCCCAGTGACTCACTCTGTGACTTTGAGCAAGTTGCATTTTTGTGCCTCAGTTTCCCCATCTTTATAATAGCAATCTTTTTACTTATAAAATCTATGAATGAAAAATTCACTATAAATGCAAAATGTTATTAAAATGTTAATAATTAATTGTTACTCAGAAAGATTTTAGTTTTGTTTTTTATTTGGCAAAGATTTCAGTGTTTATTTCTGCATGAAATGATGATGACTGCCTTTAGGTCCTGGCCAGATCAAGGAAAGCAGAAAGACCCAAAAAAACAAACCAAAATATATTTGACGTTAAAGTGTTAGCCAATATTATGAGCCTGCAAAAATGTCCATTTTGGTTCAATTTGCCCATTCTTGCAACATCCCTTTATGTACTGTTTAATGAAACCCAACTTTTAAAGAAGGTGAAAACAAAATGAGCCAGAGTGTTTAGTATTAAAGATACTTTCTCTTTTGGTAGTTTTTATACATTTTCCTTTTTGGCTCACAAAGAGTAATCTAAGTATATTTTTCATGAGCTGTATCAGCTCTACGGAGTTCACCTATTAATTTAATTACATTTTGTTTCAAAGCTCACTGTAGTTTCATTTTTTAAGTGGCTATTTAAAAATATATATATTAAAGCTATGTAGGTCAGGACACACTTAACCTAAAGATGTTTGTTAGGGATGTTTTTACAGGGATATTTGCAATATCAGTGGTATAGTTTACAAGGTGAAGAGCTTGGTCCTCCACGTATCTTGTCTTCATTTGAGAGAGATAGAGGACTACTCTTTAGCATAGTGGCTGTTCCAATTGTTTTTATGTTATTTTTTTTGACATTTCAACAATTTTTTTGTGCAAAAATCATTACTGCATTTTTCTACCAGCCCAACTCAGCATTGCTGCCGTCTCACATTTAATCTAGGAACATAATACAATCCTAACATCAGAGGACAGTTTAGATATAATTCTGATTTTCCATGGCATAAATCAGAGAAGGCACTTTGTTCTGTAAATAACAGCCCTTATAAATTAACAGTGAAATATTCAGATATGGCATTTGTTGTTCTAGTCAGTCAGTTCTTATACTCTGGCTACCTAAAGGCAATAGCAATCACTGAATTCAGAAATAAACATTAAATAGCAAAGCTATGCCAAATAATAAACAAAACTAAAATCCTTCTGAGAAACAAAATTCACAAATGAAGGAAAACAAAAACTATCCTTAGGGCCAAATTGTCCCATTAATTACACAAAACATTCCAGAAATAAAGGCAAAAAAGACCCCCGTACGAGTGATCCTCAACCCTTTCCATCCCAAGACCCTCTTTCCCATACTACAACCCCCTCTCCCCAGGCTCCTCCCTCTCATTTAGCTGATGTTTAGCTGAGACCCCCATCCTATTTAGCAATATGGAAAATGCAGGGTCATTATAACTCCCTGACAACAGCATGAGCGCTCATGGCCTTAGATTCATATTTTAACAGAAATTTCCCTGTCTAGTGCGGAGATATATCTACTGCCTCAGTTTCCCTTGGAAGATAGATGTTCTTTCCCGGATTTGAAGAGTGTTTTGAAGCAAAGAAAAATCTAAACAAAACAAATATGCCCTTCCTGGGCTTAATACTCGTCCTAGAGTCTGCCTTAGTCTTCCCTTGATATAAGAAATGAAGGGGGCTTCCAATCCTGACACCATCTGGAAGTCCTGGCCTGGGGCCTCTAAATAATAACTGATGTCAACACTTGGCCTCAAACCCACACCAATGTTGCCTTTGTTTGGTATTCCCCTTCCCATGATAGAGCCTTATTTCTTACAAGCCTTTTCCACATCCCCTCTGGGCTGAGTGCTTCCCCTACCCTTGGTGGAGACCCCCCACCAGCCTCTTACTGGCCTCTTCTCCCCTCTGTATCCCCATCATCTTCACTAAGAATGAAAAGTGTATCAGTCCCTTTGGCTTCACCTCCTATGGTTTGCCTGGCTCCCAGAACACAGCTCATTCTCCTGCCTAGGGCATCAAAAATAATTTGGTTAATGGATATTATAATTACCTAATTCATTATTTCCACATTCCCTGCCTCCTAACTCTTGCCAACTCCACAGTCTTTGCTGCTTCACAATGGGTAGCTGGCTAGCAGTAGGGACAGCAGTGTTGTCCACGGCAGCTTCTAGCACTACCTGGCCCTGGTAAGGGGATACTGAATAGCTCTGATCTTTATGTACCTTTCATCACTGGTATTCTGCAGATTCTGTGTCCACTGCCCATGTCTCCTACAAGTGAAGCAGGCTATCAGCACTTCCCTCCAATCCCTAGGAGGGACCTTTCTGAGTTGTGAGGAGGTTGAGAGTGGCCCACTGGAATTCCACACCTAGGGTAGGTCCCGATGCTATTCTTGGGGTATCTTTGTGAGCTGTCACAGAAGACACACCCAAGAACCGCTGGTTGCATTCTTGGCTCTCTTGTAATGCTTCCTACTGGTTTTACTGGGCCACTGCTGCCTCTACAGAATTTGAAGGATGGAAGCTTGGTTGATGCTCCTAATCTTATAGTTGCTGTTGTCACCTACACAGGATGCCTTCCACAATGTTCTTTCCTTGATGGCTGGGGGTCAACCCTGCCAACACTGCTGGTTGTAACAGTCATCTTACTTCTCCAGTGTGGAGAGGCATCTGCTGTTTCAATTTCCTCTTAAGGATAGTTTTCTCTGTGCTGGTAGGGTAACGAGGTCCTCCAACCAAATAAAAAGTTCCTCATAGCCCTTTCTCAGTCTTTTTCACAGGCTTCGTTCCTGGAATCCTTCCCCAGATCCCAGTCACTGGCCAGCCAGTGAAATCATGGGGTGAGTGTTCACCATGAATATTCTGCCATCTCTCTATGTAGAAAACGTCCACTGATCTGACTTGTAAAGAGATGGAACAGAGATCTGGCCTCTGGATCAGACAGTCTGATTTTGCCTTTAGTTTAAACCATTTTCTTTTCTAATCTATACTTCTATATATGACATCATAATTTTAGGTATGCTAGTTGGCACAACTTCAAACAGTGGGAATTATTTAAAATTTTGAGAACTTGGCAGCTGTTGTAAAATACTTTGTGTTCTGAGTACCATATAATGTCACACTTTGTTTCCTGAAGATTTCATTTTAGAATTAGATGCCCCATTATCCTCTTGCACAGGAAGAACCTGCTCTCAGTGAAATCTGAAATGAGATAATTTTACTTTATTTAGAAAATAGATTTTTTTTTCCTGTTTCCTTCCTTGGGTTCACTAAAATCAGGCTCATATTGCATTCTTTTCTGCTGTTGCTTTTGCTTTCTCAGCACAGTTGTATATAATCTCAGTAGCTTGAAGCTGCAGAAGATTTTGTGTCCTTCTGCAGAGTCACTGAAATGGATGATTCAGAGCATCCTAAGCTTCTTTCTGGCTGACAACAAAAGTAAAATGCCAGCTCCTTTCTTATTCCTGATATTTTTTACTATCAGAATCTCCCTTTGAAAAGTGAAGCAAGAGCCCTTTTGCAGAATATATGTAAATTTACTTTTGAGTACAGTTCAAGGATTCATAACTCATGAAAGCACTAGGTGTCTAAAACGGCAGGTTGGCATTCTGTTGTCATCTGAAAGGACTTCTCTTGGACGTGTACAAATTCTTACTAACCTAGAGTAAAACTGAATCTTGCCAAAAGCAAGGAAAGCCTGATGGTGTAAACCTTGATTAAAATGTCCATCACAATTATTTAGTGTAATTACTTTGACAATAATAGTTTGGTTTTTTTGTTTTTGGTTTTTTTGTTTTTTTTAATATCAGGCTTGGAAGGGACCTCAGGAGGTCATCTAGTCCAACCCTCTGCTCAAAGCAGGACCAATCCCCAAACAGATTTTTGCCCCAGATCCCTAAATAGCCCTAAAGTGGGTACTATATGCTATCAAACACAAATGGTTGCAATTTACACCTGCTTTGCACAGGGGTAAATGATAACAAAAGGTGCAGGGTACAGTGAATCAGGCATGGTGTGTTTGTGAACTAATCAATTTACACCCAAGTAAGTTCTCACAAGAAATTCAGCTTTGTGAACACCTTTATGGAAATGTTTCTCTCAAATTACTTTTAAAACTCCAGGAGATCCAAGTTAATGTTTCTTTTTAAACAAAAGAAATTGACTTATTCTAGTAGTTACAGTATAGAAGAACTGAATCCAGATTGAAATCCCTTATTGCTTAAATAGTGTATTAATTAGAAAGATATATTGTAAAGTTATGAACTATTCATCTTGAAATTGTCATTGATCTTAAAAACAACTGAATGTTTCAGACAATGGCCTTCAATTAGATTAATGATTGCTGCTGGCCCTTTCTATCGCTGTAACCTAATTTGTCTCAGTAAGGGTTGCCTTTGAAGTCGGGATTAATTTACTAGCTATTAGTCTTTTAGAGGGTGTCTACAGAATAGATATGCTTGATTTTACATGGAACAGGTTTCTAGCTAACAGATAGAAAGAAGGCATAATATATAATTTCTTTATCGTGAAACTGATAACTGCAGTGGTTTGCTGCTGTGACTTTCTTAATAGTAGGAAGAGACAAAAGATCAAGGTCAACAACTCATATCATTTCTTAAAATGTTAATTGATAATTAAATCACAATAAAAGTAATGCAAGCAGCCAGATGTCCTCATGAATTTTTCTCTGCATATCATCTTGCATCCAACAGCATAAGCATAGCAAATTAGGGTTATGCTCTGTATTTTATTTTATGAATAGATCACATATTTGCTTGCATTTTGGTACATAGCTAAACAGCAAGCAGATAAATAGATTGTTGATATGAGGTATGGTGTTTATGGATAGCTAATTTATTCATATATGAGTTGTGGACTACATCATAATTAACCGCCTCTCCACAGCACAGGTACAATCAGACTATACTTAGCATCTCTGAGTTGCCAAATGAATGCAGTGTTCATTTATATTTAAGCAACTATAAAATGTTTAAATGTGAAAAAGGTACTTTTGTGTCCAGCATCTAGAATGATAAAAATAAAAGTCTCCTACACAAAGTGTAAGCCTCGTGGCCAGAAAACTTAAAGAGGTGAAAGTTTCAGCTCCCTCTGTTGAGGAAAAGGGGAAAAGCCAGCTCTGGTCAGCTTCCTTTGCATACTGTTTACCCATAAGTTCACCATCTAAGCTTTGTTGTTTTGATTACAATTTGTTTAAGTTTTAATGTGCATATGCAGTAATAACTAATTATTCTTACTGCTTAATGAAAGGTCAGAGAAACTCTGCTCCTAAATACTGTATGCTCTGGGTGAGGGGTCTCCATCAGGCACAATAGATGAACTAAGGTTGGGAAATAAAGTTTGGTTCTAGCAAAGGAAGGGGGGAAATGCTCTATCCTAGAAGCAGGAACTCTGTCCAAAGGTCCTGTTTTTCTGGATTATTCCAACTGGAACTTCTGACCCTGCATGGAGGAATCTGTGGGACGAGACTGGACTGATGGTGGTGTAGATGAGGTGACTCTAAAGAGAGGCCTGACTGAGCCAGTAGCACAGCATAACTGAGCTGCCTGCTGAAAGAGGCCTGACTGGATCCGCAGGGCAAAGCTGACTTCACAACACCCTGGCTCACCTGGCCTGGTGAAGATGAGCTGAATCACTGACCTGCACCTGGTAGCTGCTCACTGGCAGAGCAGTGCCATTGGGATTGGAGGAGAACCAGCCTTAGATGCCCCTGGGCCACCTTGAGACTGACTCGTCCTGTGACTGGCATTTTTGGAGGGTAAGATTTGAGTAAGAGAGGGTTCTGGTCCTTCAGTAGCCAGACGTATTATCAGAGGCTGGGAAAGGCTGACTGCTATATGCATTTTGAGTTGCTATTTCTTTTATGAGTAGATATTTACACATGGAGGGCTTTTTATGTTTCTTTCTTGTTTCCCTCTTTTCTCTTCTAAAAGATTCCTGTGCCCCATGTTCCCAAAGGACTCGGAGTGCTTGTGAGTGGGGGAAAAAACACTCGCAAAGGTGACCAGAGAAGTTTTGTTTTATTTCCCAGAGTCAGAAATGACACTATGACTCTGGATGGGGTCTGGAACTATTGCTGTAGTTCTTAGAAGGAACCCTAGTGATTTGCACCTGACCCTTGTTGCTGCCATCACCACCTGGCAGAAGGGTGGGGAAAGCATCTTGCCAGATACTCTATTTCGCTTATCAGAGGGGTAGCCATGTTAGTCTGGATCTGTAAAAGCAGCAAAGAGTCCTGTGCACCTTATAGACTAACAGACATATTAGAGCATGAACTTTCGTCGGTGAATACCCACTTCGTCGGATGCACGTAGTGGAAATTTCCAGGAGCAGGTATATATATGCAAGCAAGAAGCAGGCTAGAGATAATGAGGTTAGTTCAATCAGGGAGGATGAGGCCATCTTCTAGCAGTTGAGGTGTGAAAACCAAGGGAGGAGAAACTGGTTTTCTAGTTGGCAAGCCATTCACAGTCTTTGTTTAATCCTGAGCTGATGGTGTCAAATTTGCAGATGAACTGAAGCTCAGCAATTTCTCTTTGAAGTCTGGTCCTGAAGTTTTTTGGCTGCAGGATGGCTATCTTTAAATCTGCTATTGTGTCCAGGGAGATTGAAGTTTTCTCCGACAGGTTTTTGTATATTGCCATTCCTAATATCTGATTTGTGTCCATTTATCTTTTTCCGTAGAGACTGTCCAGTTTGGCCAATGTACATAGCAGAGGGGCATTGCTGGCATATGATGGCGTATATTACATTGGCAGACGTGCAGGTGAATGAACCGGTGATCGTGTGGTTGATCTGGTTAGGTCCTGTGATGGTGTCGCTGGTGTAGATAATGTGGGCAGAGTTGGCATCGAGGTTTGTTGCATGGATTGGTTCCTGAGTTAGAGTTACTATGGTGCGGTGTGCAGTTACTGGTGAGAATATGCTTCAGATTGGCAGGTTGTCTGTGGGCGAGGACTGGCCTGCCACCCAAGCATTCACCAAGCATTCTCAAAACTATAATACCCACACGAGGAAATAAGGAAACAGATCAACAGACCCAGATGTGTACCCAGAAGCCTCCTACTGCAAGACAAACCCAAGAAAGAAACCAACAGAACTTCACTGGCCATCACATACAGTCCCCAAGTAAAATCCCTCCAATGCATCATCAGGGATCTACAACCCATCCTGGACAATGATCCCTCACTTTCAGAGGCCTTGGGTGGCAGGCCAAGAGATAAAAGCTCTTTTAACTGAACATATGCCAAAGATTACATACAATATTCTGCTCCCTGACTGAATGGGTGTGAATCTTAGAATCAAGTTTCTAGTAACTACACATTTTCTTTCTGTGAACATTTTCCATTATTTGTCAAAAATTCACAAATTTGGGGGAATATCCCAACCAGGAAACTTTTTTGCTAGCCTATTCATATGAAACAAATACAAAATGGTATAAACTACCAGCATGAATTTGTTTTAAAATGTCAGCTGAATATTCTTGGGGAAGGGAATGTCCATGTGGGCTAATTTCTACCTTCCAAAATGGCTTGCAGGTGCAGCTGTTTGTTTGACTCTTCATCCTGTAGTGATTTCTGCTAGAAAAAGTAAGTAAACAAATGATAGTTTGGAATTATTTTTTTTTAAACTTTACCTTAATGAGGGTGAAGAGGGCTTGTGTTCTAAAAAGAAGACTTTTGCTCCTCACTCCTCAGTAAAGGGATTCTCCCTATCTTCCTCAAGGTCTAGTATTATGGCGACCTTCCTTGACCTAGGAAGGCTAGTCAGTACTCATTGCTGCTTCGAGTTCAGCCTCAGAGGTCACTGCAAAATAATGGAAGGTGCTTTCTTTCCATAGGTCTAATCTGGTACCTCCACAGTATTCAGTCTTCACCGGATAGCCCAGCGAGTGAGGAACTGGGATTAGAATGTGAGCTGTTTCCTGGGCATGAGAGAACAGAATGCTCATCCCATAGGACCAAAACTGGAGAATCTAATGGTTGAAAAATGTAACAGGCCATCAGTAATATCTTCTCCATCTCCCTGAAATGTTTGAGGCTAAATAACTTGGGGAAATAATGGAAAAAACATTATATGAACTAGTTAAAGCTGTATCAAAGTAGACAATTATCAGAGGGGTAGCCATGTTAGTCTGGATCTGTAAAAGCAGCAAAGAGTCCTGTGACACCTTATAGACTAACAGACATTTTGGAGCATGAGCTTTTGATGACAATATATACCTCCAGATCAGTGGCACTGCTATGGGCACCCACATGGCGCCACAATACTCCAACATTTTTATGGCTGACCTGGAACAACACTTCCTCAGCTGTCGTCCACTCACGCCTTTTCTCTACCTACGCTACATTGATGACATCTTCATCATCTGGACCCATGGGAAGGAGACTCTGGAAAAATTCCACCATGATTTCAGCAGCTTCCACCACACCATCAACCTCAGCCTGGACCAATCTACACGGGAGGTCCACTTCCTAGACACCACGGTGCAAATAAATGATGGTCACATTAACACCACCCTATACCGAAAACCTATCGACCGCTATGCCTACCTTCATGCCTCCAGCTTCCATCCTGGACACACCACATGATCCATTGTCTACAGCCAAGCACTGAGGTACAACTACATCTGGTCTAACCCCTCAGACAGAGACCAACACCTACAAAATCTCCACCAAGCATTCTCAAAACTACAATACCCGCATGAGGAAATAAGGAAACAGATCAAAAGAGCCAGACGTGTACCCAAAAGCCTCCTACTGCAAGACAAATTCAAGAAAGAAACCAACAGCATTCCACTGGCTATCACATACAGTCCCCAGCTAAAACCCCTCCAATGCATCATCAGGGATCTACAACCCATCCTGGATAATGACCCCACACTTTCACAGGCCTTGGGTGGCAGGCAAGTCCTTACCCACAGACAACCTGCCAACGTGAAGCATATTCTCACCAGTAACTGCACACCGCACCATAGTAACTCTAACTCAGGAACCAATCCATGCAACAAACCTCGATGCCAACTCTGCCCACATATCTACACCAGCGACACCATCCTGCAGCCAAAAAACTTCAGGACCAGACTTCAAAGAGTAACTGCTGAGCTTCAGTTCATCTGCAAATTTGACACCATCAGCTCAGGATTAAACAAAGACTGTGAATGGCTTGCCAACTAGAAAACCAGTTTCTCCTCCCTTGGTTTTCACACCTCAACTGCTAGAAGAGAGTCTCATCCTCCCTGATTGAACTAACCTCATTATCTCTAGCCTGCTTCTTGCTTGCATATATATACCTGCCCCTGGAAATTTCCGCTACATGCATCCAACGAAGTGGGTATTAACCCACGAAAGTTCATGCTCCAAAACATCTGTTAGTCTATAAGGTGCCACAGGACTCTTTGCTGCTTTCAAAGTAGACAATGGCAGTTCATATTAATGGGAGCTCTTGTAAAGATCACCACAAAGCTGCCCACCCTGCTTGTAAGCGCTTTAGCAGATTGCTATGCAGAGATGTCCTCCATTGGGTTTTTGCTTATCCCCCTCCCCCCGTTACTTCTTGTGCTACAAATCTTAGCTAAGTGGCATGATGAAAAAAGTTTCAGGGTAGAGCTGGTAAAAATTTGAGACAGAATGAGAAAGATGAGTCAATAGAGGAGAAGGAGGAGGAGGAGATAGACTGGAAATAAGTGAATGAAGAAGTAGGAAAGAATTAGTGAAGGAAGGAGAGAAAGCAGGGACATATAGAAACTAGGCTCATAGGTCTTATTCAGTTGCTTTGCCAGTGATTTGTTTAGCATGACAGTATGTACAACATTAAAAGGAACAATGGTTCATACAAACCATCAATAAACTTATTTCACATGGATGCATGTTTTGATTTTTTTCTTTGACTTGAGTTTTGGTTTGAGTTGCTAATTCAAACAAAATAAAATAAAAATAAAAATCTTTGAACTGAACACACCAAGTTTTGTGTAAATCATTCATGCTTTATTCAAAACTGGGAAGGTTCACAAACACTGCCAGAGTAGTTGAATTTAACCTAAGGTTTGGGTTTATAATGAAACTATAGACCTGAAATAAACCCAAGATCTGAAACTCCTAACTTTGGAATAATTGAGTTCTGGATCCAAACCTTACAATTTGGGCCCATCTCTAAATTAAATCTGCCAGTAAATGCATTTCACTTTGTTTTCAGGGTTTGTTATGAATGGTTCACATACTGCTACTACCAGTGTGATTCAAACAAAGAGCCTAAATCCTGTGAATGAACTATGCCAGGCTTCTATTCTGTGTTGTGGAAATGATTCTTTCCGCTTTGTGTACTGGGTATTTTCTAAGAATAGCAAACAAATTTAGTAATGCTACCACTAACCTTTATATAGTTCTTTCAACTGTGGATATCAACGTATTTAATAAAAGTGGGTAAGCATCACTGTGCTCATTTCACCAGTGGGGACACTGAGGCATAGAGAGGCTAAATGACTTGACCAAGCTGTTGTGCCTGACACCCAATTCTGTTGTCAAGCCTTTGGATCATGTTGCCTAACTCTACATAGCAGCATATTTGTTCACACTTTGATACACATGGGCTCTGCTCCAGAAACAGCATTCTAAAATTAATAGTGGAGTACACTCTGGTTTATATTCAAGGAAGACTCTATGTTTAATCCAAAAAATCTCCATTAAAATAACCTGCTGTTTAGGAGCTATTTTGATTTCTTTGAAGACATGGAAAACAAATAAATGGTCTTTAGCCTATTTTCTCTGCCCCGGTCCCTGAAACGCACATTTTCCCCAACCATGTAATAGACCGTTTCTGATGTAATACACATAATTCTGTGACAAATCCACTTCAGCCTCAGTAATGCCCTTCGATTTGACTTCAAAACATTCAATGACTTTCATGGATTTGTACTATTTAACACCCAGATAAAGTTGAACTGTCTTTTTTAATAACGATGGATTACATTTTCTCGTTACATGCTCTCATGCAATTTGATTTTTCACTGAGCACATGTATTCCAGAGAAAACAGTAATGCCAGTTGTGAGAATAATTGTAGTTATTAGAAAAATAAACAAGATGAGACAAAAACTAACGTAAACCAATATTAGCTGATTAAATTACTGCTACAAAGGACTATTTGTTTTCTTTCACCTAGCAGAATAGTGCTATATTTTCCATGCTTTTTCCTTGATAAGTGTATCTTTAGAAACTTAACAGCCAGATTGTGTCCAACCTCCTTGTACTAGAGTTGGGGGAAGGCAAAGAGTCTCCCAATACGTTGCCTTCCAATGCAGGAGACAGCTACAGTTGCTGTCTTTGCTCTCCTGAATAAGGTTGTTCCTCTAAAGGAGGCAGGGGCGTGACCCCCACCCTTCTCTGAAGTTGGCCAACAGCAAATAGAAGGTGCCACATACACTTCTATAGGTGCTGCACTGTGCATATTTCTGGAGATACAGGAGCTACAATGCCTTTCTGCTGCTCGCACAGGATCAATGCAGCATACAAAGATCCAGAGTTATCTGTTATCCCATCTCATGCTTGCATTGGCACTAGCACAACAGGATGGGGACATTCAGAACTGGCTGTGATATGATGAACAGATGCGCTGAAGTGTTGTTGATTTGTACCCTTTCCAACAGAGACCATTTCAAATCAAAACCCTGGACTGTACATCCCACAATTTTTGGGACAGTTTTCATCTAGGTCTGAAATTCATGGCTTTGACATCTCTCTGAAAGGAAACAGAATCCACTAGTAGAAGCTAATTCATCGTGGCAGAAGGGTACCAAGTTTTGTCAAGTATCAGAGGGGTAGCTGTGTTAGTATGTATCCATAAAAACAACGAGGAGTCCGGTGCCACTTTAAAGACTAACAGATTTATTTGGGCTTAAGTTTTGTGTGTATTACACAGTGAGGCCTCATGTCTGCAAAGCATTTAAGCACATGCTTACCCACAAGCATGTAAGTCAGTCCATCCCTGTTCAGTAAAGCACTTACATTTAAAGCATATGCTTAAATTCTAATGAAATCAATGGGGCCTGAACATGTCCTTAAAGTTGACCAGGCTCTTAAATGCTTTGCTGAATTGGGACGTGAAGCCTATATTGCATCTTTATATGGTCAGAGTTGGTCAGTCTGATGCCAGTACTTGAAACTTGTATTTTAAATGCCCCCTCAGACTCAATCCATCCAAGAAACAGTAGAGATTGATATATACATTGAGAGAATTCTTTGGGCAGAATACCATGAAGTCAGCACACCTGTCCTGCTGAGCAGATGATCTGCGAGGGTTGGGAAAGAGCCAGAAAAGATTTGTGTATTTGTTTAGCCACCCTGTGTCAGCCATATGGAATGACATAACCTTGTTTTGATAAGCTTACTTTTCTAAAATATGAATATCACATTTTTCTTCTTTAAAATATATTACAATATAATGTTGCCCTGAGAGCACAAAATGGGAAGATGTGCAGCCTCTTCTGTTTCATATCCTGCTTTCATGGATTGTTGTGTTACTAAAATATTTTTATTATAGAAGAACATGAAGCAATATACAGTGTTTGTCAGAGGATTATTTATAGTCCCTTTAAGCTGAATTTCTGTAATGAAATCCATTTACAGACATTCCACTGTGCCCTGTGGTTACTTGCTTATGCAAATGAAATGTGACCCTTAGAATAAGCCTTTTGCCCGTGCTGTCACCTTCCCTGGCTTTAAAGGTCTCCAGGAGATCACTTTTTAAGTGAATTTTTTTATATATATGTGGTTAAAAAAGAAAAGAAGAAAACTCCATTGCAATGGCACTTAGAAACTGACAACTTAAGGGTCATTCTCCATCTATTCAAGAACAAGCAGCCCTTTGCTTAGAATTGTTCTAATTCCACAGGGATTAGTTTAGATTTTTTTTTAAAAGACTTTGGCTAAATTTTTCAAAAGCACTCAAGTAATTTAGGAACCTAAGAGGCATTTTTCTAAAGGGGCTTAGGCCCATAAGTCCCTTAGCACTAGCTTCACATATGGATTGAGGTACCTAACTGCCCCTTTAGGTGCCTAAATCCCAGATTTAGGTGCACTCATATCACAGAGCTGCCACTCAGATGCCACTGAAGACTATGGCACCTAAACTCACTTGGTGCCCACGTTTTTTCAGTAAAAGTTCCCCAAGTGCCAATGTTTCCATAGGTGCCAACTTCATGGCTGCTCCAGGGCTGGAGCACCCATGGGAAAAAATGGTGGATGCTGAGCACCCACTGGCAACCCCCGTATTAGTGCCTCCCCCTCCCACCAGTGCCACCTGCTTGCCAGCGGCCCCGCTGATCAGCGCCTCTCCTTCCTTCCCAGTGGCTCCCACTAGCTGCAGATCAGCTGTTCCTTGGCATGCAAGACGTGCGGCGGGCAGAGGGGGAGTGAGGCGAGGAATGCTCAGGGGACGGGGTGGAACAGGAAGAGGTGTGGGGGCTTGGAGGAAAGAGTGGAGTGGGGGCAGAGCCAGAGGGAGCACCCCCAGCACATTAGAAAGTCGGGACCTATGTATATTTCTGTCTCTGAGCATTCACCCCACTGCTCTGCCCTAGAGATCTGGATGCCTAAGCCCCAATATGATTCATGAACCAGAGGAAAATAGGCATTCCTATGCCTAAGTCACATGTGGGGCCCGATGTGGTAGTCATATTCTGAGCATGACTGACTACACATAAATCCAGGACAGGGGGAGGGGGAGGAAAACCTCTCTCATAACTTTTAGTCTAGTGATGGGGTACTCACCTGGGATGTGGGAGACCCTTGAGTCAAGTTCCTCCTTTGCCTAGTTAGGAGAAGGAATTTAAACAGAGATCTGCCACCTCTCAGGTAAGTGCCCTCATGTGGTCTCCCTCAATCTTTCTTGAAGCTGTTCTGCTTTGGATAAATAGAGTCACTGGAGCAGGGGGACTGGATCTTAGGTTTCTCACATGCTGCATGAGTACTCTAACTAAAAATTAATGGTAACTTAGGTACAAGTGATCCTGACTTGATCACATTTATAATGTGCAAATAGAATAAAGTACAGAACGGCTATATATATATATATATATAGAGAGAGAGAGAGAGAGAGCTTTAAAAGGCCCAGTTTCACAAAGCTAAAAAAAAATTATAGGCCAAATCAACGGGGAGAAACAATGTGATGATAATCATGAATTGTTTAAAAACACTTCACTGGGTGCCCCAAAATTCACAACTCCATAACTGAGAAAGGTGGCCATATTGGTTTAAAAAAAAACAAACACCTTGTTTAGAGGGGAAATGAAGCCAGCAATAACAAACCTGGAAAGTATCAGTCTGGGTTATGCAACTGTGCAGTATGCCACCCAGCTAGCTACAAGTGCTTGTAGGAAAGTTGAAGGTGCTAGCTTCTTGAATGGTTAGGCCTTACAAATGATATGTTCTTAAGTCATAGGAAAGAATGTGTGTTATACAGTTCATTAATTTTTGCAATGAATAGAATAGAAAAGTTACAGCCAAAAGTTGGCTGATCAGTTCTTGGAATATAAAGGAAAAAAAGCTGAGAATAAAAAAGGTTAGGCTTTAGTCTTTCCACATGTATTTGTAGAAAGCAGCTAGATTTCAGATTTCAGCCTCTTCCATTTTAATGGTGATTTTCTCTTCTTGTGTTTTGCTTCTTATTCATGCATCTGTTCTACCATAGGCCACTTGGCTTTACATTAAGATAGCTTTATAAACTGATGCATGGCAAAAAATTTCCTCCCACATTTACAAGATCAGCCGACCAAAAAGGAATATGCATGAAAACATTTGCATTTGCATACCTTCTACTGCAAATTAGGATTAGATAACTGGCAGTAGTATATCCATCCAAAAACCAAAAGGCAAACAAACTTTCAGGAAGTAAGGGGACAGCTGACTGTGAGATGTGGGCAGATTTTCAAATCTCCTTGTTGTTAAAACAGGAATGAAACTCAGAGTTTATTTGTATTGTAAAGGGATCAGAAGTGGAGAGGGATGGAAGAAATAAATACTTTTGTGTTCCCTTTAAAAGGGGCAAGCAATAGTTCATAAGAAAGGGGCTTTCTGAAAATAAACAAATCATTTCTAATACTGCCACTGATGTATTCAAATGCAGTATCGACGTATACAAGCACCATGACTCTTATTTCTCCATTGTTTCCAGTGGGATCAATCATAATTTCTGCTTAGCTGCTAATATGTGAAGACTTGTTGCCTCCAAAACTCACTCGCTCTGTCTCCTTTTTAACATTAATGTAGTTTACAGATTGATATAACTGAGTAGGGCCCCTGTGAGGGCCCAGTGGATGTATGAGAAAAACAACACAAACCGGAACACAGAGTTGGACATTATGCTCTTCTGCGCCCACTTATGATGAACAGAGGGGCTTTTAGGGCCCCAGCTGATCTAGGAATGCAGACAATGCTACCTCTGTGTGGCATCCTTCCACCTCTATACACCAATAGTTCACGGGTTTTCTGAAGGATTCAGGCGCTGGAGATTTGGGAGGAGTAGGCCAGGAGCTGAGCACAGGAAGGCCACTTTCCACAGCACTGTTCCAAGCATCCCAGTGGAAATTTAGGGCCAGATTGTGATACATGTGCCACACATGTTCCCATTGATTTCAGGTTCACAATGAATATGAGTCAGATTCTGATACCCTTACTCATGCTGACTATTACCTTACTCCATCCCTGCTCCCACTGATATCAATATATATATAGACATGATCATGCAATCACTTAAACTTATCAATGGGTTAAGCCACATAGTTGATCCAAACCTTAGCCCAAAATGCACATCAGATCAAAATGGAAACTTTAGAGTTTCACAGAGGCTTAACTGTTTTTAAAATTGTTTCATTTTCCATCCTCTCCAGGTTTTGTCTGCAGATGGGCAGGACGTAAGGTGAGCCTTGACTGAGCATGAGCTGAAGGCTGTGCATTGAGTTTTGTTAAATAAGGAACCTGTCTGATGCTTCTAACTGTGATTTTAAGAAACATTTTTCTTTTAAAAATATAATTGTAAATATATAATTTTACTCCCTGGTTCCATCTGACACTACAAAGAGAAGCAAGGATAAGCTATTTGCAAGTGTAGCTGTTGCAGCATTACCAATCCCCAGGAAAGATCAAAAGAATTATGAGAGCCTGATAGCTCTGAGTGAAATTTCCGGTCCAGAGTACTTTCAACTCAGTTATTTTTGAGGGTGCTCGGCAGAACAGAGCTCCAGTTTTGCAGATCCAAGAAATTTGGCTAAGATTCAGATAGGCATCAGAACATGTGATTTCTTATCTGAACTGAGCATTTGAAGGTTGATTTTAAATGCAGTGGTGAGACCACTGGAGTTTGGTTTTCAAAACTCTCAATCTACTTCCTAGGTTTTTAAGTGTGTTTGAGTTCACAAATGGGGGCATGGATCAGCATTCATGTTGCATTCCCCATCAGTGCCCAGCCTGGGAAAGCTAATGATCCAGTCAGCGGACCAAATTCGGTGAGAATCCTGGTTACCTGCCACCTGAGGCACATTAGAGAAGCCTAAGTTCCAGATGTATTTTTCAATTTTTTGTTTTTAATAAAATTTACCTTTTTTAAGAACCTGATTGGTTTTGTGTCTTATAAGGTCTGTGCATGTGTTTTTCAATTAGCTGGTGGCAAAAGCTCAGTTTCCCTTTTGTTGTTTTCTTTCTCTGCTTCCCCAAGGGAGGGGTGGAAATGCTGAGGGGCCTCAGGGAAAACTTCCCAAGTGAGTTTTTCCAGGATTTGCAAGAGGCAGGTTTTCACTTGGGTGTTGGCAGCATTTATCAAGCCAAGGTCAGAGAAAAGCTGTAACCTCAGGGATTTAATACAAGCCTAGAGTGGCAAGTATAATTTTTTTTAAATCCTTGCAGGCCCCCACCTTCTACACTCAAAGTGCCAGAGTGGAAAATCAGCCATGATACCCCTACATGTTGCATCTGAGTTAGTGGTGCTCCCCTGCCAGCTAGCAGCATGCACCTCTGTGCTGCTGCATGGTATCCCCCAGAGGCAGAAACTTGATCATTGTGTGAGTTTACATGCTGATGGGATCAGGCAACAACCAAATGGAGGTTTTATGGATTGCAGTGGCATCTACATCTAGGGTTTAGGCACCTAAGCACCTTTGTGGAGCTGTACTGAAGTATTTGCTCTACAGAAATTTTATAGGTCAAGAAAGTTGAAGCCCAGTCCTGTGCACCATTTCCCTAAGGCTGGCCCTGCCTCTGGGTACGTGCACTGCTGCCTCTCTAGGGGCCAAGATGCCGATCTTATACCTAAGCTCCAGCATGATCCACAAACCATTTGGCAATAAATGGAGGAATGCTCATGTTGCCCCTTGGGACAGATCCAGTTGGCATGGTCTGAGAAGGCCTACCCTGTCAGGACCCATTCAAAATCTAGCTAGAAAAATAAGAGGGAATCTATTCCAAGTGGTTAGAGCCTAGAATGTGGGAGACCCAAGTTCAGTTCCCCTCTCTGCTGATGGGGAGAGAGGATTTGAACACTAAGTCTCCCCTGGAAAGACTGCCCTCACTGTTGGGCTAATCTGATGTGGGTCTCCTTCAGTTTGCCCTGTTGAAGGTGTTCCACTTTGGATCCATAATTATTCATTGGAGAAAGGGGATTGGACACTGGGTCTCTCTCTTGCCAGGTGTACACCCTAACCACAGGGCGTAGTCACACATTCTTGCTTTCTCTTTCCCAAATATTGTTTACTTATCCAAACTGGAATGGCATTGTCATGGTATAATTCCCCAGTCTGAACCTTAGCGTCCAAAAGATGGGGTACCAGCATGAATTCCTCTAAGCTCAATTACCAGCTTAGTACTTGTAGCACTGCCACCAACCAGGAATTCCAGTGCCTGGTACACTCTGGTCCCCCCAAAAATTTGCCCAGGGACCCCCAAGACCCAGACCCTCTGGAGCTTAACACAAGGAAAGTAAACCCTTTCCCTCACTGTTGCCTCTCCCAGGCTTCCCCTCCCTGGGTTACCCTGGAAGATCACTGTGATTCAAACTCCTTGAATCTTAAAATCAAAATCCACCTTCCCCCCTCCTTCTCTCTCCCCCTCCCAGACTCTCCCTGAGAGAGAAAGAAATCGTAACACAGAGAGAAATTAACCTTTCTCTCCCCCTCCCCTCCTTTCTCCCCACCGATTCCCTGGTGGATCCAGACCCAGTCCCCTGGGGTCTCACCACAATAAAAAAAAAATCAGGTTCTTAAACAAGAAAAGCTTTTAATTAAAGAAGGAAAAACAGTAAAAATTATCTTTGTAAATTTAAGATGGAATATGTTACAGGGTCTTTCAGCTATAGACACTGGGAATACCCTCCCAGCCTAAGTATACAAGTACAAATTAAAATCCTTCCAGCCAAATACACATTTGAACTCCTCCCAGCCAAATACACATTTGCAAATAAAGAAAACAAACATAAGCCTAACTCACCTTATCTACCTAGTACTCACTATTCTGAACTTATAAGAGCCTGTATCGGAGAGATTGGAGAGAAACCTGGTTGTACGTCTGATCCCTCTGAGCCCCCAGAGTGAACAACAACCAAATTCTAACAGCACACACAAAACCTTCCCTCCCTCAAGATTTGAAAGTATCCTGTCCTCTGATTGGTCCTCTGGTCTGGTGACAGCCAGGCTCACTGATCTTGTTAACCCTTTACAGGCAAAAGAGATATGAAGTACTTCTGTTCTATTAACTCTTACTTATCTGTTTATGACAGGCTTCAACAGGAGTGATTGAGGAAGACCTTCCTCCTCCCCAGTCAGAATATCCATAGCTCCATAGTAGAGGCATTTTCCTCAGAAATGGTGGGTGGGGGGGACACCTGTTCAAATCCTTTCTCTCTATCAGGGAAATTGAACCTGGGTATTCCACAGCCTGGGTCAGCGCTCTAACAACTGGACTAAAAGAATCCTCAGCTCCTCCTAGGTGCCTAAGCTGTTTCTTGGAAGAAATGGCACTGGAGGAGTATTTCCCTGCAGCCTGGACCTAGATACTTACAGTAAGTCCTCACTTAACATTGTAGTTATGTTCCTGAAAAATGTGACTTTAAGTGAAATGATGTTAAGCAAATCCAATTTCCCCATAAAAATTAATGTAAATGGGGGAAATGGGGGAATCATCTATCTACACACACACACACACACACACACACACACTGTATAAGATTTAAACAAACAATATAATACTGTACACAGCAATGATTGTGAAGCTTGGTTGAGGTGGTGAAGTCAGAGGGTGGGATATTTCCCAGGGAATGCCTTACTGCTAAATGATGAACTAGTACTCAACTGAGCGCTCAAGGGTTAACCCATTGTTGTTAATGTAGCCTCACACTCTACAAGGCAGCACAAATGAAGGGAGGAGATACAGCATGTTAGACAGAGACACACACTGTGTGTGTGTGTGTGTGAGAGAGAGAGAGAGAGAGATGTGCCCTACTCTAAGTACATTGCCTTTTTAAGTAGATCAGCAAGTTGAGACAGCAGCTGCTGCCAGCAAGCTCCCTCTTATCTTGAGCCCTGTTGTGTCCCCTGCTGCTCTACAGAGATGATGTAAGTGCGGGGGCAGGAGCAGGGGGGAGGGGGAACACCCTGACATTAGCACCCCTCTTCTCCATCCCCACCCCCTGCACAGCAAGCAGGAGGCTCCCAGGAGCAGCATATGGCAGTGGCAGGAGGGACAGAGGAACTGCTGGCAATTGATAGCCTGCTGGGTGGCTGCCACACAGGAAACTTAGGGGAGTGAGGAGCTGATGTTGGGAGGGGGCCTGGTCCACCCTGGTTCCAAATCCCCACCAGCTAGATCCAACAGGCTGCTCTTTCTGCAAGCAGTGGACAAAGCAGGTGGCTGCCAAACAACATTATAATGGAGCATTGCGCGACTTTAAATGAATATGTTCTTTATCAGCAACGTAACAACATTAATGGGGACAACTTTAAGTAAGGAGTTACTGTAACTCCTTGAGAGGGCTAGGGCTGAGGAAACATCTCTCTCCCCATAGAATCTGCTGGCTTTTGTGGGTCCCATACTTAAGTGTCTATTAAGAGACAAATCCTAAAGTCCTCATTCAGTCCTTGCTCCCTATCACAGAAGCCCTTTAAGAGAGAACAAGTCCAATCTACCAGTGCCTCATTAAGAGCCTCTCAATGGGGCCTGATATAGGGCAGCTGATCTCTATAAAGAGTCAGAGAGGAACAGGAAACTGAAGGAGACTGGGTAGAATGGTCTTGGAGTTCCTGTAGAGAGAAAAAGCAGGGAAAGACTCCTGGTAGAAAAATCTGGGAGTAGCTCCTCAAAAGAAAGCAGGGAGTGACCCAAAGGTGCCTAGGGTGAGCTGAGGAGAGGCTGAGCAGATCCGAGCCTGGGAAGGGCTGAAAAGCTGAGTCCAGCTTGGAAATTTACAGACCTCAGAGAGGAAGGGCATGCCCAATGTGAGACTGAGGTAGGAGACTTTGTGTTTGTTTTCAATTTTATGTAAATAAAAAAAAATCAAGACACTTTTTAACCAAGAAACCCTGTTCAGCCTACCAGAGATCCTCTTTGTTTTGGGGTAGTGTATTGATATTTCACAGCAATAAAGTAACTCCAGGAGAAGGAAAAATAGGTGAACACAAAAGCACTCTACTGCTTTTCCCTTTAGAGAGCCAGTGAGAAGATGTCAGTGCAAATTCTCTGGGGGAAACTTTGGGCCATTCATTATCTGTCTGACACATGATTAAGATTCAAGTCCCCCAGCCCCCACTCCTGTCTACATCTAAAAAAACCTCACCTGAGTTTGGTGGCAATTTCTACCTGGCTGGCTGGCCTTGCTGGAGCTATATGCTAGAGGGTGGCTGCTGTGTGGGCTCATAGCCTCTCTCCTCACTGTAAAGTGGATTGGTTAAAGCACACGTGTTTGAAAGTCCTCTAATGCCTTCCCACAATTACCCCGGGCCCAGAAAGACAAAAGTTTACCCACAATTCACTGGGAAGGAATTATAAAGCAGTTCATGTTTTTCAGCAGGACAGAGAACGGGGATACGCCTCTAGAAGTTTTAATGATACACACAAGTGAGCACAGCACCAGTGAGGACACAGTAACTTGGGCACAGCTCTGCAGTGTCACTGCTTAGGGGCCAATCATTCAAGTTAACTGTTCAGCAAAAACTTACCCAGGAACCTATCATATCCATCGTCTGCTGAGTAGTTCCTGCTCCAGAGCAGAATTTATACAGAATAATTAGCCACCCCAGTATTTTATTTGTTTTGAATCTCCAGTGAGCAGTGTAGCAATCTGCAATAATTATCTTCATTTTTTTCTGATCACTGAATGCTTACTTCAACATGCTACGTATTTCAGTAGCCACAACACTTTCCTCCTTTCTTCAGCTCTGTGGCTACTTCCATTCCCATTTCACCACAAAACCATGCCCATAGCCTTTTATTATTTTAAGAGCAAAATATTTTTCATTACAAGTGCTGCCCACTGGACACTGAAACAGATATCCCACCACTATACATTTGCTTCTGATAACCCCCAGTTAAACAGACTACTGCATTACTGCTGTTGTATGCTGTGTTGATCCCAGGATATTAGAGAGACAAGGTGGGCAAGGTAATATATTTTACTGGACCAACAGATGGACAAACAAGAATTTCTTGTAAACACTACTTGGGTTTTTAAAAGAAAAAAAGGAACATTCAGTGGGGAGGAGAGAGAAGAAAAGGTGAAAGTTGGAATGGAGATGGGATTAACAAAAATCTGCAAGGCACCTAAAGAGTGGTAGGGTTTTTGTTGTTGTTTTGTTTTGTTGTTGTGTTTCTTTTTTGGTCCTTATTCTTCTGATTTTCAGACCTCCCTTGATTCAAGAATCCAGCCAGAGTATAAAACCAGTTGTGATTAGTTCAGAATGCTCAACTCTGCAAAGTTTGGGGAAGTCTGAATCCCTTTCCTTGACTTTTATTCATTTTTAAGAACACATCACCCACTGATAAAAATGTCTCCTACTGGCATACCCTTACTCATGTGCAATCAGTGGGGCTATGACCATGAGTGGTGACTATCTAAGTGTTTGTAGCATAAGTCCAATGGAGCTATGCGTGTAAGTAAGGACAACACAAAAGTAAAGGTTTGCCGGATTAAGCATATAGCTGCAATGTGAACAGGAATACCAGTGTTGTGCCATCTGTTAAAAGTAGGGTGGGTTTTTTCACATGTAAACTCTGTTACAGGCCTTGAAATGTCTTTTATGACCACACGAAGTAGTAAAGGTTCAGGAGTTCTTCTCTCAGAGGTTGCTAGAATCTGACATTTTTAATCATGAAAAGCTATTTATCTTATTTTCAATAATAACGTAAGGATGATCTAAACAACTCCCTAAAATGAATGGTGGTTAATTACATGGTTTGAGATACTTTTGATTACAGTTAATTGGGTCATTACAATTATTGTACAGCTAGACCTATTACATTCCTGTTACCCTTTAACTAATTTAGTGTTAAGGTGTGGCAAAAGTTGAAGGATGACATAACAGTGACAAGAGATGATCCTATGAAATGCACAATGGATGGACCCTTTCTCAGCTTTAAGTAGGTGTCTCTGTTCTGCCCCACGTTTTGCCTGAAGGCTCATGATATCAGTTAATTACAATTTTAGGGAAATGTGAAATTAAACAGTGATGTTGTAATCCCTAAAGAAACTGACTTCATTTGTAAGAATGACTTTTATAATATGATATAGAACAAATCTTGCTCTCCTATTTTATTGACATTTTGGAGTTGCATTTTTTTAAAAAGCAGATATTTCCAGCTCTCCTAATGTTTTCTGGAATGGAAAATGTGGCTAGGACATTAAACAACATTACATACATAATCTGTGTATTGTTGAGGTAATGTATCCCATAAATACTTTGACAGTATAAGAAAAAACATTTGTTTTCCAAGTGTTTGTATTATTGTAGATTAATGAAATGAAGTGTGCAATGGCATGCTGTGCTAACTCATATCTGAGTATTAGAATAGTTAATTCCGCCACAAAATAAAACTGGATGTTACCATGAAATCTGTTCACATTTATTTATTTTAAACTGTGTGAGAAAGCAAAAAGTAGTTGAAAAAGTGAAAAACTTGTACAGAAATGCCAAGAAACTATGTAGCAGTTGCTATGCAGTCTACTGATATCTAGATAAGTGTTTTACTATGCAAACTGTAAAGAATATTGCCAGATGTTAGGCAAGATCCTCACCTGGTGTAAATCAGCATAACTCCATTGTAATCAAGTTTACATCATATGAAGATCTGGCTCATTAACTATGGACTTCACACTGAGGACTAGATCCTAAGTTGGTATAAATTGGCATAGCTCAATTGACTTCAGCAGAGCTATGCTGATTTACACCATCTGAAGATCTGGATATGAGACACTATATTCATAATAGGTTGTCAAGAGTAGATGAAAATAAGCTGTTAACTATTACAATAGGATTATTCGTTAAAATAAGAATTTTTATTACAGGAAATAGATGGCTTGCCTACCTGACAATAAGTAAATAAGACCCTGATTTAGAAAAGTACTTAAGCACACATTTACTTCAGTGACACTATTGCAAAGTATTGACTTGACTCGCAGCATTCATGTTGTGCATATGTATAAGTGCCATGTTGGATTGTGGCTTTATTTTCCTTGTGATATAAAATCTATATAACATGAATAGGAATGAAATAGAATGGGGACCCCCTATCAACCCTAAACCTAATCATGAGATCCCAGCCTATCCCAAACATCATCCTAGCCTGGGACCCCTTGCCTGCCATGACCCTAACTGGGGGCTCCCTGCCCACTCCAACCCTAACTCTAGACCAGGGACCCATATGTGGAGAATATGCAATATTTTTATGAACAATGTGTAACTCATTGTGTAACTATATTGTAGTGGGAAGGCCCCAGGCTAGGGCTGGATCGAAAGGAGGGTCCCAGCCTAGAGTTGGGAATGCAAAGGGTAAGAGGACCTAGGATACTATTGGGTGGGGCAGGGGTCTCCAGGTTAAGATTAGGGGTGTGGTGAACAGGGATCTCCGAGTTACGGTTAGGTCTGGGACCAAAAAGAGGCTCCAAGGTAGGTTTAGGGTTATGGTACTCAGGAGGCCCAAGGCTAGGGTTAGGCTGGGAGATTGAGGGAGGACTCAGTGGGCTAGTGTTAGGGTTGAGGCAGGCAAGGGTTCCTGGGTTAGGGGCCCCAGCCTAAGATTAGGGTTGGCAGCTATGATTAGGATTGAACTGTAGCCTGAGGAATACTACCCTTTACCCTACCCCTACCTTGAGGAACTCTACCATTTGGATTCCTAAAACTAGCCTGGGGAGCCCTGCTTTCTGGAACCCTAATGTTACCTTGTGGATTTCTGCCATCTGGAACACTAACCTGTAGCCTTGGGAACCTTAATCCTAGCTCCAAAACTTCTAACATCTGGCACATTATCCACTATCTTTGAGGGGATGCAGGCAGCAGCCAGTGCCTTCTACATTTTGGAACCCTGCCACAAACCCAAGCAGCCCTTCCCATTAGAACTCTAACTCAGGGAGCCATAGCCACTGGAACACTAATGTTAGCAGAGGGAGCCCTACCTTTTGGAACCTTTCACAGTTCAGAGAGCCCTACCATTTGGAACAATAATTTTTATCCAGAGAAGTTCTATTTTTGAAGCCCTAGCTCAGGGAGCCCTGGTCTTTGAAACCCCAACACTAGCCTGGGAAGCCCCAGTCTCTGGAACACTAGCCAAAGTCCAGAGAGTCATACCATTTGGAACGCTAACAGTAGACCTATGGACTATATTATCTGAAACTCTAACCCAGCCCTTTCAAACCATAACTGTTGCCTGAAGAGTCCTTGCCTTTAGAATCAAAACCCTAGCCAAGGGAACCCTATTCTTTAAAACCCTAACCAAGGTGCATGGAACATACCCTCTGGAATCCAAACCCTAGCATAGTGACAACTATCCTTTGGAACTCTTACCATTGCCTGAGGAGACCCATCCTTTAGAACTCTGAACCTAGAACAGGCAGCCGTACATGTTGGATCCCTAATTCTAACTTGGTCAACAATACCCAACCTTAATTCAGAGCACTTCTATTTCAGACACAAATTTCAGCCTGGGAAGCCTGAACATTTAGAACTATAAAAATAGCACAGGGAGCCCTACCCTCTTGAATCCTAATTGTAGCCGGGGTAGCTCTACCCTCTAGAACCCCAATCCTACCCTCAGGAGCCCTCATCCTACCCCGGACAGCCCTACTACTTGAACTTTAACACTCCCCTGGGCAGCCTTACCTGTTAGAACCCTAACCCCAGCCCTCAGGAGCCCTATCCCTAGCCAAGGGATCCCTGCCCTCTGGAATCCTGCCATGATCCCAAGGAGACCTACCCATTAGAACACACACCCTAGCCTTGGCACCCATCCCTTTGGAACTCTAACCATAGCTCAGGGAACTCATGGCTATGCAACCCTAACCTTAGCAGCCCTACCCATTGGAACTGTAATCCTAGCGTGGGGAGCCCTACCTCCTGGAACCCAAGCAGCCCTATTCATTGGCACCTTAACACTAGCAGGGCAGCCGTAACTGTTGGAACCCTAACCCAGCAAGCCCATCCCTCTGAAACCCTAATTACAGCACAGGGATCCCATCAGCATGCAATCCTAACCCTAGCCTTGGCAGCCCAGCCCTCAGGAACTTGAACCCTACTCTCAGAAACCTTAACCCTAGGCCAGAAAGCACTCCTCTCTGGAGCCTTGACCCTAGCTTAGGTAGCCAAACCTGCTGGAACCCAAATGCTAACCCAGTTAGCCATACCCATCGGTATCCTAATCCTATGCTGGGGAGTCCTACCACTGAAACCCTGACCCAGACAATCCTGCCCTCTGGAACTCTAACCCTAGCCTGGGCAGCCCTGCCTCTTGGAAACCTATCTCTACCTCAGAAAGCCCTACATGTTGGAATCATAAGCCTAGCCTGGGCATACCTACCTGTTTGAACCCTAGCCCAGTGGTTCTTAAAGCCAGTCCACCATGTGTTCAGGGAAAGCCCCTGGAGGGCTGGGCCAGTTTGTTTACCTGCCGCATCCACAGGTTCGGCTGGTTGTGGCTCCCACTGACCACAGTTCACCGCTCCAGGCCAATGGGGGCTGCGGGAAAGGCGGCCAGCACATCCCTCAGCTCGTGCTGTAGAAAATGATAGAACCCCCCACCTCCCTTCTTCTGACCATTTGAAGCTCTGTACAGCGCAGCTGTCCTTTCCCAGTGTCTCTCCTGGCCCTTTGTCAGAGTTCCCCTCCAATGCCTTTCTTAGTTACCCATATCCTCCCCATGCCAGGCCTAATGCTGATGTGGGCCTGGCCCACCTTACAGGTGCAACCAGGTGCACTAATTGCTCTCTCTTCCAATTCACCCTATCACTGCCAGTTTGGGGTACACATCTAGGGTTATCATCTTTGAAATGCAAAAAAAAATGGCACACATCCCTATAAGGTTTACCAATCACAACCCCAAATACAAGGCTACTCCACAAACCATCCCCCTTAAATGGCCACATATAGTATCTAGAGAGGTACTACATATAGATAAGATTGATAACATAGCACATCTCCTCGCTCGCACGTAACTCAAACCCTCTCTCACACATGGATGGTGTGCTTGCATGTTGGTGGGCAGACAGCTGCTGTATTTTCAACAGGTTTGATCAACTATCGTTTAAACTGTGGAAGTGGGAACACTGCAATATCTTTAGCTGGACACATAAACTTTTAACATTAGATATCTCAGTGTATTGTGATGACAATACAAATTTTTAGACCAACATAAAAGAAACCCCAGCAGATTAAATTATTTTTCTGGCAACTGGCAAATTTTTTTTTTTTAAACAGCCAGGCCAGTCAAATACTGGCCAGGTGGCAAACTATGTGTACCATATTACAATACTGTAACTGGTTCCAACGAAAATGGTTGTAAGTTACATACACCTGATCAGCTGCTGGACATAATCTGGCACAAAGTATTTTTCTAAATTAACAAGAAGTTCACTCAAAATAGGAAAGTTATCCTACTCCTTGATAAAATCTGAGGTGAAATGAGCAGGAAGAATGTCTTTATGGAAACGTTTAGCAAGGTAACTTTAGGAAATTCCTTTAGACCATACCCACCCTCTTTTCAGCAACAGTTATCTTGAGCCTTAGGATCCTAATTCTGCTCCCATTAATGTCAAAGGATAAACTGCCATTGACTTCACTAGGAGAAGCATCAGGGCCTGTTTAACAAGAGGAAGGCGGATACCTCTGAACATAAAAAGTATTACCTAACAGAGGGAGGTAAAGCTATAAAACCAAGTCCAGATGTCCAATTTGGGTAATTAGGTATTTATTGTTCCTAAATTAAAGCATCAGGGACCAAAATAAAAGCTTATATTTGAACATTTTACAGAAATTCATACACAAATAGTAAAGTCAGTGATATAGCTGTCTGAAGTCACACAGAAACAAGACAAATATTTGTACTGTGTGCCACCTGAAGGGGTTAAAATAGCATAACATAGCATACATATATTAACACCAAAGGTCACAGGGGTAATATGCTCATTCCTTAATCATCACTGCATTTTATGGGACTTCTGTCGTCTTTTGCTTGTGTGACACTCTGCAATCAGAAAGGCCAAAGTAAATAAAGGTCAAGATAGATGTCAGCCCAAGCAATTACCATAGAGAGAACGTGGACATGACCCCGAGATTAGAAATGGTGACCCGTCACAGTAACAGGGGAAAACCTGCTGTGCTGCCTTTCTATCAAATACAAACTAGAGTTGTAGCCTTAAAATGTACTATCATTTATTTGCATTTTAATCTTTTCCACCCCTAGTTTGGGGGCTTGCTTTCTTATCTCCCCTCTTAGACCATAAATAGATGGCTCAGAGGAGAGAAAATAGGCATCAAGTTTCAAGGATCCACATATCCTGAAAAGAAAGATCTTAGAGAATTAGAGAATTATCACATTTTTTTTGGCTATAGGGACTGAAAATAACAGTAAAAAAATTTTTAATGAATTCATTATTCTACAGTCAATGGGCTACATCTGCCCTTTGGTGAGTTCTTAGATCCCCTACCGAAGTCAATAAAAGTATCACATCAGGTACCGTAAAGGTGCTCAGGTGCCATGAGGCTAGGCATGTTATAAGAACTTGAATAGAATAGAATCTGAGGGTTAAATTTGGCCCATACATTTAATACCTTTCACACTGGATGGTCTAGTGTGAAAGGTGTCTGCTGGCAGAATCTCTCAGGAAACAGGTAGGAAAGCTACAGGAGGAGGTGGCTAGGCTGAGGAGCATCCTCACATGAGCTTATATTTGAACATGAGAAATTCATTGAGAGTATTCACATGGAAATATCCAAGGCTGAGGAAGCTATTCATCTAGAGAGGACTGCTCTCACACCCCCCAGGGAGGATGATATGGCTCTGTCACAGGAAGGACATTGGCGGCTTGTTACTTCTGGCAGCAGGCAGTGGTCCACCCCTACTCCCAACCCACCCACCATAGTGATGAAGGACCATTATGCTGACCTGGTAAAGAGCGATGAGAAATCGCTCCCAAAGGTTGAGGAAGAGAAACAATGTATACCCAAGGCTGGGAGGATCACAGCCATCACTCCAGGAGGAAATGGTGGGTAGTGGTGGTTGGTTATTCTCTTCCAAGGGGGACAGAGGCACCCATGTGTCTGCCTGACATGGCACCCGAGGAGGTATGCTGCCTGCCAGGGTACCTTATCCAAGACATTATGGAGGGACTGTCGAGGATCATCCAGCCCTCTCACTACTACCCCATGCTATTCATCCATGTGGGCACTAATGACCCTGCAAGGTATGACCCTGAGCAGATCAGACTACAGGGCTCTGGGAGTAAGGGTGAAGAAGCTGCTTCAATCCTTCTGGTCAAAGGTAGGGGCCCAGGCAGAGAAAGATTCATCCTGGAGGTGAATGCCTGGCTGTGAGGATGATGTCACCAGGAGGACTTCGGCTTCCTTGACCATGAGATGTTGTTTCAGCAAGAAGAACTGCTAAGCAGAGATGGGATCCACCGATCAAGGAAGGGGAAGAGCATATTTGGATACAGGCTGGCTAACTTGGTGAGGTGGGCTTTAAATTAGGTTCGATAGGGGCAGGAGACACAAACAGATAAGTCAAAAACATGAAGACTTGGGAGCAGGGTTGGAATCTGAGGGAAGCATATACTGTTATTGCAAGGATAAGGGAGAGACAGAGGGAACATAGGGGGAAATCAAATCAGTATTTTAGATGTCTGTATATAATGCGAGAAGTATGGGGAATAAGCAGGAAGAACTGGAAATGCTAATTAATAAACACAACTATGACATAGTTGGCATCACAGAGACTTGGTGGGATAACACACGTGACTGGAATATTGGTACAGAGGGGTACAGCTTGCTCAGAAAGGACAGGCAGGGAAAAAGGGGAAGAGGTGTTGCTTTATATACCAAAATGTATGCACTTGGACTGAGGTTAAGATGAAAATAGGAGACAGACTTGTTCAAAATATCTGGGTAAGGATAAAAGGGGTAAAAAAAAACAAGGATGGTGTCAGGGTAGGGATCTACTACAGACCACTTAACAAGGAAGAAGAGGTTGATGAGGCTTTTTATAAACAACTAACAAAATCATCCAAAGCACAGGACTTGGTGGTAATGGGAGACATCAACTACTCAGACATCTGTTGAGAAAATAACACAGCTGGGCACAACTTATCCAACAAGTTCTTCGAACGTATTGGAGAATATTTTTTATTTCAGAAGGTGGAGAAAGCTACTAGGGAAGAGGCTGTTCTAGATTTGATTTTGGCAAATAGGCTGAGAATTTGAAAGTGGAAGGCAGCTTGGATGAAAATTATCATGAAATGGTAGAGTTCATGCTTCTAAGGAATGGGGTAGGAGGGAAAACACAATAAAGAGAATGGATTTCAAGAAGGCAGACTTTAACAAATTCAGGGAATTGGTAAATAAGATTCCATGAGAAGCCAGTCTTAGGGGAAAAACAGTTCAAGAGATTTGGCAACTTTTCAAAGAGACGTTATTAAGGGCAAAGAAGCAAAAACTATCCCACTGCGTAAGAAAGATAGGAAGTATGGCAAGAGACCACCTTGGCTTAACCAGCAGCTCTTCAATGATCTGAAACTCAAAAAAGAGTGGAAACTAGGTCAAATTACAAAGGATGAATATAAACAAACAACACAAGTATGGAGGGATAAAAATATAAAGGTCACGGACAAAATGAGATTAAACTAGCTAGAGACATAAAGGGTAACAAGAAAACATTCTACAAATACATTAGAAGCAAGAGGAAGACCAAGGACAGGATAGACCTGTTACTCAATGAAGGGGGAGGGGACAATAACAGAAAATGTGGAAATGACAAAAGTGCTAAATGACTTTTTGTTTCAGTTTTCACCAAAAAGCGTAGTAGCAACTGGACATCTAACATAATGAAGGCTATGAAAATCAGGTAGTATCAGAGGCTAAAATAGGGAAAGAACAAGTTAAAAATTACTTAGACAGGTAAGTCTTCAAGTCACCAGGGCCTAATGAAATACATTCTAGAATACTCAAGGAGCTGACTGAGGAGATATCTGACCCATTAGCAATTGTTTTCAAAAAAATCATGGAAGATGGGAGAGAAAAGGGCCAATATATGTGGTCATATATTGTGCCAATATATGAAAGGGGAAATAAGGACAACCTGAGGAATTACAGACCAGTCAACTTAACTACAGTACCCAGAAAGATAATGGAGCAAATAATTAAGCAATCAATTTGCAAACACTGAGAAGATAATAAGGTGATAAATAGCAGTCAGCAGGGATTTGTCAAGAACAACTCCTGTCAAATCAACCTAATAGCTTTCTTTGACAGAGTAACAAGACTTTTGGATGAGGGGAAGTGGTAGATGTGGTATATCTTGACTTTAGTAAGGCTTTTGATACTGTTTCGCATAACTTTCTCATAAACAAACTAGGGAAATACAATCTAGGTGGGTCCATAACTGGTTAGAAACTATAAACCACTGATAACCACTCTCTGGGAACAGTCATGCTGGAAGGGCCTGTCAAGTGGGGTCTCATAGGGATCAGTTCTGGATCCAGTTCTGTTCAATATCTTCATCAATGATTTAGATAATGGCATAGAGAGTACACTTATAAAGTTTGCGGATCATACCAAGGTGGGAGGGTTTGCAAGTGCATTGGAGGATAGGATTAAAATTCAAAATGATCTGGACAAACTGGAGAAATGGTCTGAAGTAAATAGGATGAAATTCAATAAGGACAAATGCAAAGTACTCCATTTAAGAAGAAACAAGCAGTTGCACATATACAAAATTGGGAAATGACTGCCTAAGAAGGAGTACTGCAGAATGGGATCAGGGGCTCATAGTGGATCATGAACTAAATATGAGTCAACAGTGTAACAATGTTGCAAAAACAGCGAACATCATTCTGAGATGTATTAGCAGGAGTTTGTAAGACACAAGTAATTCTTCCACTCTGCTCCACGCTGACTAGGCCTCAACTGGAGTATTGTGTCCAGTTTTGGGGGCCACATTTCAGGAAAGATGTAGACAAATTGGAGAAAGTCCAGAGAAGAGCAATAAAAATGATTAAAGGTCTAGAAAATATGACCTATGAGAGAAGATTGGAAAAAATTGGTTTGTTTAGTCTGGAGAAGCGAAGACTGAGAGGGGACATAACAGTTTTCAAGGAAGGAGAAAAATTGTTCTCTTTAGCCTCTGAGGATGGGACTAGAAGCAATGGGCTTAAATTGCAGCAAGCGGGGTTTAGGTTGGACTTTAGGAAAACCTTCCTAACTATCAGGGAGTTAAGCACTGGAATAAATGACCTAGGGAGGTTGTCTAATTTGATCTTAAAAATCTCCAATGATGGAGATTCCACAAACACCTATCAGGGATGGTCTAGATAATACTTAGTTTTGCTCTGAATGTAGGGGATGGACAGCACTAGAAGACCTCTCAAGGTTCCTTCCAGGCCTATACTTCTATGAATCTCTAACTGCACCCATCCCAGATTAATTAATGTCTGTACAGTCTTAGAACATAGAAAATGTTAAGTATTTATTTTAATTGTGAGACATGAAAAGGGAAATTTAAACATGCTTAATATTTTTGTTGACAATTTGTTTCAATTTCAGCGCACTTAATTGTTTTTTTTAAGTGTCTGAAATGAGTTAACTATACCAGTCTTTGGAATAAATTCTTTTCATAGATGAATATTCTTTAATACCTCCTCACTGTGAGTGACCGTATTTGAGTTGCTATGGAGGAGAAAAAGAAGCCACTCCACAAAGGAATCTGTCCGGTTTTTCAGCTGAAAGGATGGTGGTAGTGATGCTGAGACTCAGAAGTGGGGTGTTAAAATGGGTAGAACAGTGGCTAATCAAAACTCTAGGAGGGATGCAGTGGATCCTTAGGAAAGAATGAGAATTTTTTATTTCATTCATTGATTATTTCATTTAGCAATAGAAAGGAGCGTATTCTGAAAGGGACATCAACAAGGCCTCTAAATTTCTGGGATCAACCTTTGTGTGTCCAAAAATGAAGATTTCAAAAATTTGATATGAAAAATGTATTCATAATTTTAAAGCTGTTTTTAAATAAAACCCAGAACATATGTAGAGTAAAACCAAAATGGTGATCTCAAATGAAAGAGTTGTTGTTCTTAACTAAGACAAAAGTTTTCATTTCTTCTCCATTTGGTATATTAAAAATATATGAATATTGCTGCTTTTTCCATTGAATGTGACACACAAAATTATGGCTTTTTAAATATATTTTATAATAATTACACATAAAGAGCTTCTCCATTGCCTCCACTTAATGCTACAGCACTGCTTTCTTTTCTCTTAAAACCTAAGAAAGTTCCTTTGTCTTCCTTATGCACCTTTCAGTAAAATCAGAGACTGTGTTCTCAGGATGGCAGACATTTTATTCACAGAATTCCCAGACCTTGAAAAAAATATACTAATGTTCACTTGGATTGATAAATCTGATTTCCTAACTGCTGATAAAGGTATGAATGAAGAAGATTAGATCTGCTGCCTGGGCATGACAAGTTTGTGGTCTTTCTGAAAGGTGTGGTCCAATTAAAGAAATCATATTTGCTGAAAAACAAATGTCTGGAATTCAGATAGCTGGGAGTGGTATTAATAAATTTAATCTGTGGCTGTCTAATCTGATTCACAGAGAGTTTGTAACTACTTGTGGTGAACATTCATTCATCTGCCCTATTCATGAATGTCTATGTGCTAGGGCTGAGCAAACACAAGGAAAACCCAACTACAATTAAAATGCATTTTTCCAAACCTCAGATTTGGGAGTATAAATTTTAAAAGGGACAAAGAGCTCTTAGGTCAAATTATTGTAGATTGTGTTCTTTTGGCCCAGTCCTCCTCATCCTTACACTGTGGCAAACCTGGAGTAACACTCTTAAAGTCAATGCAGTTATACTGGTGTAAAACAAGTGTATGTGGGAAGAGAATTATGCCCTTTGTCTTTTGCCTGTCAAATTTCATCCATGAATATATGATGCTATATGACTAACGGGGAAAATCTTACTGTCCTCGCTCAGGCAAAGTGCCTACAGAATGCAAGAGAAAAGGCACATAACTCTCCTTCATTATGTCCTGGAGTTTTTCTCTAGTATCTGTTTAATGTCCTGAGTAGATCTTCTTTTCATGTATCTGACCAGGACTTAGGAACAACTAATGTAGAAACAGCCCTCCGTACTTATATCTTAATACTGCCCACTTGTCCATATGTTTTATAAATATTCTCTTGAATTGCATAATCACCTGCTGTTTAGATACAGTACCAAATAAAAGGATAAATTCCTCCTATGAACTTTTAAACTATTAAGAGCCTGGCTTCAAGTCCACATTTCAGCCTTTTTCACAAATAAACCTATTCAAATCCTCCACAGTCTGTGGGTTTAGTGCCAATTTTGGGATAGTAACTCACCCAACTATCTACAATAGGTGCTGATATAATCAACAGAGGAAGAGAGAGAAAGTTGAGCACACTAATCTTGTATTCAGTTGCTCTTAGGATGATTCATAACAACTGATCCCTTGCAAACAATGCTGCTTTTCACATTAAATCTGTAAAGCAACACAAACTAAGGTGCAGTGACAATTATCAGGAAGAAAGAAATGGGAGAGTAATAAATATTCATATACCTTTAATAGGCAAGGCATACTGTGATAACATACTAGAATCCTTTGTTTCTTAACACAAACATATTATTAGTTTAAAGAGGCATACCTGAAAAGACGGTCATCAGTGTGATGAGTCAGCTCTCAAACGTGGCTTCCAGAAAAGCCCCGCTGCTAGGTTTTGATAACCAGTGCCATTCTATGTGTTTGTATTACGGTCTGTAGCACAGTGGCCCTTCAGTCCCCGATTGGAACCACTAGATGCTAATATAAATTAGATTTATGGAATCATAACTAGATGCAAATTATAGTAAATCCATGCAATAAAAATTGTTTTAAAATAAAATCTCTGGATGTATGGAGTATCAGGTTTGACATTGCCTTCTGATTTAGTATCTATAACACACACACACACCCATGTTTAAGGTTGTGCAAAATCTGCTTCTTTATTTGTTGCCTTTTATTTAGTGTCTTTTAATTATACACATTACACTCAGAAAAAAACAAATCTATACATACAGCTGAAAAAAGGCTGGCCCTGGCCCAAAGTAGCTGTGGTCAGTCTGACTATAGGCTTTATTCTTAAGCACAATGCTCCAATCCTTTTATATGCTCTGTGATTGGTGTTTTCTCTGAACTATTTGCTTGTCTTTGAAAAGGAAAGGAAATACAAAAAAAATCAAATCCTAATTAATGTGAAAATCTGCTTTTTTTGAGTTTTTTTACACTCATTTAATTAAGAGTAACTTTCTTTTTTTAATCCACCCACTTGAGCACTCCACCGTCATGCTGTGTGCATATATACTATATTGGTATGTTGAGCCATATTATATAATGCTATATTTCCAGGACTCTATTTCCTTTTGACTGATGTGAGTCCATCTGAATAGGCCTGATTTTTCTCTGTATCATCTTTTCTCTCTCTGTCTCGCTGAACTTCTCTTATTAACCACATATCGGTGTATATTTCAGCCTTGTTATTGCAAGCTGGAACAGCTCTACCTAAAACATGACTAAGACAAATTTCTGTGTAGCATAGCTCATCCTCTGGTAGATTTCTCAACGAAACTGCTTTGCAATCAGTAGATTAGAAGAGCTACAGTTGGTGGAAAGAGTACTAGGAAAGATAACCCTCTGTGGTACATACAGGAATGGGGCTTTCCTCCAATTTCTTGTAAAAGGACAAGACCATGTGGGTTGTGCAATTTGAGGGATACTATGCCCCTTTTTCTTAGGCTAGGCAAGGATGTGCTATTGCAGGGGTAGGCAACCTGTGGCACGCGTGCTGAAGGCGGCACACAAGCTGATTTTCAGTGGCACTCACACTGCCCTGGTCCTGGTCACTGGTCTGGGGCCTCTGCATTTTAATTTAATTTTAAATGAAGCTTCTTAAACATTTTTAAAAACCGTATTTACTTTACATACAACAATAGTTTAGTTATATATTATAGACTTATAGAAAGAGACCTTCTAAAAATATTAAAATATATTACTGGCACACAAAACCTTAAATTAGAGTGAATAAATGAAGACTCGGCACACCACTTCTGAAAGGTTGCCTACCCCTGTGCTACTGCTTCATCATTAGATATGGTGCCCCACAGGGAACTTGTTGATTTAGTTACCCTGTGAGTTTAGTTTGAAACAGAAGTATGTCAGTGTGCACTGCAGAACTTTTAGTGTGCAGCAGAAGGATCCACATGTTCAATTAGTGAGTTACAGGTTACTGTGCTGTATAGTCACACCCCAGCTTGCTGCACACTAACTAGTGTGTAGACAACCGCTTAGATAAAATAGGGATAACACTTGACAATAGTGGCAGTATTACCTCAGAGCTATTGTAAAGATGAATTAGTTAATGAATTTTAATTCTTTGTTAGCAGAGCCCAGGCTGCGACCGTGGTCCAGAAAGTAAACTTGCAACCCCAGGCTCCACAGAGGCCTCAGAATCATCTGGCACAAAGTGGGAGAAGGTAGACACAGACTCAGCTCATCTTTTTGGCATTTGATGTTTTCCCAGTGTGACAAAGTTCCTCCTCTACCTTGGTGGGTCCTGCACTTATTTGGCAGATTTGCTCACCTCAGTGATCTTCCTCACAGTCTGGGTTAACTTCTCCTGTGTCTGATCAGGAGTTGGGAGGTTTGGGGAAAACCCAGGCCCGCCCTCTACTCTGGGTTCCAGCCCAGGGCCCTGTGGAGGTCTATAGTGCCTCTTGTAACAGCTGCATGACAGCTACAACTCCCTGGGCTACTTCCCCATGGCCTCCTCCAAACACCTTCTTTATCTTCACCGCAGGACCTTCCTCCTGGTGTCTGATAACACTTGTACTCCTTAGTCCTCCAGCAGGACTCCCAGCTCCTTAGTCCTCCAGCTCACTCCCAGCTCCTTGTGCCTCTTGCTCCCAGCTCCTCACACACACTTCCTCTCCTCTGGCTCCCCCCTCCCTGACTGGAGTGAGCTCCTTTTTAAACCCAGGTGCCCTGATTAGCCTGCCTTGATTGGCTGCAGGTGTTCTAATCAGCCTGTCTGCCTTAATTGGTTCTAGCAGGTTCCTGATTACTCTAGTGCAGCCTCTGCTCTGGTCACTCAGGGAACATAAGCCTGCTTATCCTGTGGCCAGCAGATCTCCCTTCGACTGCTCTGCTGTAGAGGAAGGAGGGAGACGGCTGCGGCTGTTCCTGCTCCTGCTGGGCACTGGGCTCTCGCTGCTGCTGCTGCTACTGCTCCAGCTGCTCCCCTGGCTGGGCTAGACACCACCACTCACCCCCTTTCTCTGCTATCTGCTTGATGGCTGGGTGGTAGATCCCCCTCCCCCCTTGGTTGCTGCTGTTACTCCAGCTACAGCCCTTGCGGGGGGCAGGGGGGGGCTGCTGGACTGCTTCCCAGAGAGGAAGGGAGTGAGGGACCCCAGCACTTGTTGCAGAGGACACCATCTGAGCGGGGTCCCTCCTGCCTGACACCAGACCACCACCACCTGGAGCTGCTGGAGCTACTGTGGCTATTGCTGGGGAGCTGTTGGTGCCCAGAGGAGAAGAAGAGGACTGCCCGCTGCTGGGAGACCGCATGAAGACCACTGTGGAGGGGGCATTTCTGGACTGAGTCTTTTTTCGAACTGTGCTCTTGTGGTGGGGGTTTGGACTGTGTCTGTTGGGACACCGGGGGTGTGGCATAGAGCCTGCCCCCGGCCCATCCATGTTCCCCTTCGCCCCCACCACCATTGTTACCCCCTCCACCAGCCCTGCTGGCTGTTTTCCTTCTACTTCAGACTCCTATCTCTGGGACTGAGCTGCTCGCCTGGCTCACCACGCCCACTTCCGTCATTTGGGCCTGCAGCAGCAGCAGCCAACCATTGACTTTTGCACAAGTGCCTGTGGGCGCTCCCCCTCCCCCCGCCCTCTGGACTGACCCCCTTTCCTTTGCCACATTTGTCCGCCCCACCTATTTCCCTCTGCAGCCCTGATAGTCCTGCCCCAGCCCTGCAGCTAGCCCCGTGGTCCCTCCACCCCATTCCCAGCTCGCCCTTCCCCCCCACCCTGTGATTCCCGAGCCCTGATTGGTCCCTCCCCTCGTGCGCCCACGCCCCCTCCCATGCGCTTGTGCCCTTCCCCCATTTGAGTTTCCCCTTGTTCACTGCACCCCCGCCCTGCCGTTATCACCCCTGATCCCCTAGTGCAACTAGAGGAGCCGGAACTCCCCTCTGCTTCGGTGACCGGACACCCTCCCACCTCTAGGTCCTTGGTTGCTCCCTACGCCCCTTTAGCCTTCCCTTTCTGACGCCCTCCTCCCGTGCCTGCAGCCTAGCGGGGAAGGGTGGCCGCCTCCTCTCTTTCCCCTCCCTTCGCTGTTTGTCCCCCTCCCCGCTCTCGTTATAGCGGGGGACGCGGCAGGGGAGACCCCTCGTGATGCTCCCACTGCCCCTCCTCCACCTGCCCCTGTATCCACTGCCCAGGCCTCTACCTCGACTGCCACTGCCGATCCACCTACCACCACCCTGCTGGAGCACCGGCGGCAGCAAGTACCGGGGAGACCTCCGCTGCTGCCACATCCCTCGCCCCTTCCAATTTGGGGGGTCCCCCCCAGCCGGTGGGAAGGGTCGGGGTGGTAAGAAGGGTAAGGGCCTCGCTAGAAAGGCCAGGACCTCCATGGCAGGGACTGCCCCCGCTGCCGCAGCCCCGCTACCAGCCGCGGCATCCCTCCCCGCTACTCCCTCCACCAGCTCCGCGGGTGTCCCTCCTCCGGCCCCCAGGGCGTATGCCCAGGTGGCGGAGGCCCCCCCGCCAGCCTCTGCTCCTCTGACCACCGCTTCCGCTACCATCTACAGTGGCTGGGGCCCCTTTCCCACCTTGACCAGGAAGCACGGCGTCCGTTGCCTCCTGGTGCTCGCCTCGCCCCACGTGGAGACCTGCGGGCGTTGGCGAGGGTGATGGGGCCCACGGCCATTGTGGCAGCCTCCAAAATGTACAGGAGGGTGGTCTTCTTCCTGGCATCGGAGGCCGCCGCATAGGAGGCGGTTGAGACAGGCCTGGTGGTTGGGGGGGTGTTCGTCCCCCTAAAGCCATTGGAAGGTCTGGGGGTCCGCTTAATCCTGACCTCCGTTCCTCCCTTCCTGCCTAATGCCGCCCTGCTGCCCGCCCTTTCTGCCCTGGGGCACCCCATCTCCGTCATCAGCCCTCTCCCCTTGGGCTGCAAGGACCCCGCCCTCCGTCATGTCCTCTCGTTCCGCCAGCAAGTGCAGCTTCAACTGCCACCGGCGGCGCGTGGCGGAGAGGTGCTCGAGGGGTCCTTTCTGGTCCCCTACCAGGGAGCCCACTATTGGGTGCATTATTCAATGGGGGAGGCCCGGTGCTACCTCTGCCGGGCAATGGGGCACGTCCGGAGGGACTGCCCCTTGGCCCAGCACGGAGAAGCGTCCGCGACCCCCGAGCCCCGGCAAGGCGCCGGCCCTGTCATCACCAGTACCCCTGGCTGCCCGGCACCTGAAGCTGCCCCTCCTCCTCCTTCTCGGTCCACCACTGCATTGTGGAGGAGGGTGTGGTGGAGATATCGCTGGACGTTGGAGAGGGCTCGCCCCAGGAGGAATCCTGCCTAATTCCTGCTGTCCCACCACTGCCTCACCGATTCCCTGAGCCATTGCTCTTGCCCCCCGACCCGACCGCTGTTAACCAGCCCCCGGAAGATGCCATGGAGGGCTGGTCGTTAGTGCAGGGGAAGTGGGGCAAGTGGAAGGCTCGTGCCTCCTTACATCCTTCGGATTCAGAGGCCGCCAGGAAGAGCAGGAAGGGGGGCACCGATGATGAGCCTTCCGCCTTGCCCCCTGATGACTCCCATTCTGTGGTGCCGGCTAGGGACACCGTGGCAGCACTGGAAGGTAACGCCGCCCCTCCTCCGGAGTCCCTCCCCGTGGAAGCCCCCGAGGGAGCCTCTCTCGCCCCCTTCCCGCTCGAAGCCTCTGCGTGCATCAAGGTGGGCGTCGCCTCGGGTGCTGGCGAGGAGGGCCCTGGGGTGGTGGATGGTGATCTCCCTTCCATCTACGAGGAGATCGAGGACCTGGGTCTGACCTCGGTCACGCAGGGGGAGGACGACCCTCTGCCAGCAAGACTCGGTCTGGCCGACCTCACCACGTCCCCCAGTCCCCATGTTCCCTTTCCCTAACAGCTGCTTCTGCTCCCGCCTCTGAGGGTCCCCTGGATTCTTCCATCAATCCGGCTGCAGGTAGCACCCTGTTGACAGCCGCCGAGCCCATTGGGGCGACGGCCAGTGTCCCGCTGCCAAGACCCAGTTCCCAAGGGGTGTCCCTCTTGGGTGTGGAGGACCCGCCCTCCTTCCCGGGCAGGGACCCCATTGACGAACATCTCTCTCTTGATGCCGGGGCTGCTGCACGTACCACAGTGGCTGAGCCCGGCATCGTTGGGGTCCCCTTCCCACTTCCCAGATCCCTGAGCCTGGCCAGGAGGGGCCACCGTCCAGCGGCTCAACTACAGAGGCTCAGGATCCTGCCTCTAACCCCTATCTAGATTCTCTCCCTGATCCCCGCCCTACTCCTATTAGCCCTGTCCTTGTCCCCCCCACATCCTGTGATGCCAGTGCCGCCCCTAGGAATACCCTCCAGGGAGTGGCTTCAGTAGTTTTTCCTTGTCCCGACCCACCAGAGGCTGCTGTTCTCCTTCCGCTGCCCCTTGTTGAACCGGGGAGCGTGGCAGGTCGCATGGCATCAGCCCATCGGACACCATGTTGGGGGTCTTCCCCCTGCCTGCCCATCTCGGTGATCCACAGGGCTGTGACCGGGGGCCCCACTGGGGGACAGTCATCGATCAGTGACCCCACCCCCCCATGCGCTGAGGGAGGAGCTGCGGGAGTTCCCTGAGGACGTCTGTGGCTCCCGTAACAAAGTCCAGCTTGCACTCCAGCTGTGGGGGGATTTCCATCAGATCCTCCGGGCCGCGAGAGCCCTCATGGGGGAGGGTAAGAGGACCGGGAAGCAGGCTGCCATAGCCTACCGGCGAGTCCGCCTCTTCCGCGACTTTTTACTCACCTACGGGGTAGGTCACAGATTTCTGCGTGGCCTGCCAGAGGCCGTCAGCATGTCTGCTGGCGAGGATCGCCCCCAGCCCTCCTCATGGCACCGATCATCTTTGCCACATTAAACACCCGGGGCTGTAGGATGGGTCTCCGCAGAAGCCAGGTGCTCTCCTTCCTCCGGGGGGGGGGGTATTCTGTGGTTTTCCTGCAGGAGACCCATACAGATCCGGCCGCAGAAGCTAGCTGGTGGCTGGAGTGGGGGGACGGGGCCTACTTTAGCCACCTCTCGGTTTGCATGGCTGGAGTGGCGACCCCCCAACCTACAGCCCAAGGTGCTGGGGGTCGCAGAGGCTGTGCCGGGCCGCCTGCTGCACCTCCGGGCCCATATGGAGGGGCTTGTGGTTAATCTTGTCAACATCTATGCCCCGACATCGGGCCCGGAGAGGTTGCGTTTTTATCAGCAGGCATCCGCCTTCCTCGGCTCCCTGGATCCTCGTGAGTGCCTGGTCCTGGGGGGGGACTTTAACACCACCCTAGAGGAACGGGACCGCTCGGGGACCGAGCAGTGCCCGGCCGCCGCGGATGTCCTCCAGGAGATTGTCGAGCACCACTCCCTGGTGGACGTCTGGCGCTACCACCACCCGGACGACGTCTCGACGTTCACCTTCATCCGGGTGGAGGCCCATCGGTCGCGCCACTCCCAGCTGGACCGCATTTACCTGTTGCGTTTCCACCTTTCATGGGCCCACTCCTCCAGCATTAGGCCGGCCCCCTTTTCGGATCACCACCTTGCCACCGTGACGGCATCTCTTTGCGCGGAGAGGCTGGGGCCGGCCTATTGGCACTTTAATAATAGTTTGCTGGAGGATGTGGGCTTCGTGGTGTCCTTCCGGGAGTTCTGGCTGGCCTGGCGAGGACAGAGGTGCGCCTTTCCCTCAGCGCGGTGGTGGTGGGATCTGGGGAAGGTGCGCTCCTGGCTCTTCTGCCGTGACTACACCCAGGGCGCCAGCCGACGGAGGAATGCGGCGATAAAGCAGTTGGAACAGGAGGTCTTAGAGCTTGAGAGGCATCTGGCCGCCAGCCCTGAGGATCCATCCCTCTGCGGAGCGTACCGGGAGAAGCAGGAGGGGCTCCGGGCCCTCGAAGACCATCGGGCCCGGGGTGCTTTTGTTCGATCCCACATCTGCCTCCTTTGGGAGATGGATCGCGGCTCCCGCTCCTTCTATGCCCTGGAGAAAAGGAGGGGAGCGAAGAAGTACGTCACCTGCCTCCTGGCAGAGGACGGCACCCCCTTCACGGATCTGGCGGAGATGTGCAAGAGGGCCAGGGCCTACGCGACTCTTTTCTCCCTGGATCCGACCGATCCTAACGCTTGCAGAGTGCTCTGGGACAGACTCCCGACGGTCAGCACGGGCGACCGGGACCAGCTAGAGCTGCCTCTCACTCTGGCCGAGTTCTTGGAAGCCCTCTGTCGCATGCCCACCAATAAATCTCCGGGCATGGACAGGCTGACCGTGAAGTTCTACCGCGTGTTCTGGGACGTATTTGGCCCAGACCTGGTCACCCTCTGGGCTGAGTCTTTGCAGAGCGGGGTCCTCCCTCTCTCGTGCAGGCAAGCCGTGCTCGCCTTATTGCCGAGGAGGGGGGCCTCCGCGATTTACGGAATTGGCATCCCGACTCGCTCCTCAGCACAGACTACAAAATTGTTGCGAAGGCCATCTCGATTTGACTAGGGTCCGTGCTGGCGGACGTGGTCCATCCAGACCAGACCTACACCGTTCCGGGCCGCACGATCTTTGATAACTTGTATCTGGTCCAGGACCTTCTGGAATTAGGGTGTAGGGATGGTCTGTCGTTCGCCCTCTCGTCCCTGGATCAGGAGAAGGCATTCGACAGGGTGGATCACGGGTATCTCCTGAGCACTCTGCGAGTGTTCGGCTTCGGACCCCGGTTTGTGGGTTTTCTCCAGGTGCTGTACGCTTCTGCAGAGTGTCTGGTCAGGCTCAACTGGACCCTGACCGAGCCGGTCAGCTTCAGGCAGGGAGTACAGCAAGGGTGCCCCTTCTCGGGTCAGCTGTATGCTCTGGCGATAGAGCCCTTCCTCTGTCTCCTCCGCAAGAGGTTGACGCAGTTCGTGCTTCAGGAGCTGGAGCTGCGGCTGGTCCTGTCGGCGTACACTGACGATGTGCTCCTCGAGGTCCAGGACCCGGGCGACTTGGCGCAGGTGGAGGCTTGCCAGGCTGTGTACTCGGCGGCCTCCTCCGCCCGGGTCAACTGGGTCAAGAGCTCTGGCCTGGTGGTCGGGGACGGGTGGCAGGTGAACTCCCTCCCGCCCATGCTTCAGGCCATCCGGTGGAGCACGGGTCCATTGCTCTATCTCGGCGTTTACCTTTATGCCACACATCCGTCCCTGCCGGAGAACTGGCACGGTTTGGAGGGCAGGGTGATGGAGCAGCTCCGGAAATGGACAGGACTATTCCAGTGCCTCTCCCTTCGGGGGAGGGCACTGGTGCTTAATCAACTGTTCCTGTCCATGCTCTGGTACTGGCTCAACACCCTGGTCCCAGCCCCTGATTTCCTGGCCAACATCCAGACGACGATTCTGGAGTTCTTTTGGCCAGGGATGCACTGGGTCTCTGCAGGGGTTCTCCACCTGCCCCTGGAGGAGTGGGGGCAGGGCCTGAAGTGCCTACTCAGGTCCATGTCTTCTGCCTCCAGGCCCTGCAGAGGCTCCAGTATGGTGCAGGTAGTCTGGCGTGGAGCATATTGGCGCACACCTTCCTCCGCCGCTTCCGAGGGCTCTGATACGACCGGCAGCTCTTTTACCTCCATCCGAGAGGTCTTCCATGAGACCTCTCCGGGCTGCCGGTCTTCTACCAAGACCTCTTCTGGACCTGGAAGCCTTTTTCAACGATAAGGTCCGTGGCGGCCACCGTGGGGGCCGACCTCCTCACGGAGCCCCTGCTACACAATCCCCAGCTTCGTGTGCAGGTGGCGGAGTCTCCCACGGTGCGCCAGAGGCTGGTCTTGGCGGGAGTCACCAGGGTCGGAGACCTCCTGGACTACGACCGGGGAGACTGGCTAGATCCCCTGACACTCGCTCAGCGCATGGGGCTCTCCAGACCTTGTACTCCCCGGCGCGTACTTCAGGAGGTAAAGGCTGCTTTACTGCCAGCTGCTCAGGCCTACCTCGACCGGGTCCTGCGAGAGGGCATGCCCTGCCCACCCTCCACCTCAGGCCCCTGCCCCATGGACCCAATGGACCCCCTCACCCTTTCATTGCAAGTTGGTTGCACGATCTGCAGCCAGTTCTGTTCCAGGCCGCGCCAAGGAAACATCTGTACACGCTTGTGCTCCACACTCTCCACTACCTCACCCTCGTGTCCCGGCCCGATACCGAATGGCGGGACCTCCTGCCACCTCTGCAGTGTGGGGCATGGGTCACTTGCTGGTGGATTCTCTGCAGCTTGAGGTCTTCAGACCACAATTTGAAGACTTCAGTAACTCAGGCATAGGTTAGGGGTTTGTTATAGAAGTGGATGGGTAGGGTTCTGTGGCCTGCTGTGTGCAGGGGGTCGGACTAGATGATCACATTGGTCCCTTCTGACCCTAGAATCTATGAATCTCTCGAGAGTGAGAGGCCCCGATGGGCCAGCTTTTACTCTGCCCTGGTTCCAAGGCCCGCCGGGGATGTCAGTTGGTGGCTCCTTCACAGGGCCGTGAGCACGGGCATGTACTTGGCGTGGTTTACCCCTGTCCCCAACACCTGCCCTTTTTGTGGCATGAAGGAGACCCTGGCACACGTCTATTTAGAGTGTGCCAGATTGCAGCCCCTGTTCCAGCTCCTCTTGAACCTTTTCTTGTGTTTTTGGTTGCACTTTTCCCCTCACCTGTTTATCTACGCACTCCCCATCCGTGGCCCCACAAAGTCGCGGGATCTCCTTGTCAACCTCCTCTTGGCCCTGGCCAAATTACCCATCTACGAAACCAGGGAGAGGAGGTTAGCTAACAGGATTTCCTGTGACTGTGGGGCCTATTTCTGTTCCTCCGTCCGTTCACACGTCCACTGGCTCTCTCGACACCTTCGAGGAGCAGTGGGCGTTGTCTGGGATTCTCCGCTCAGTGTCCCCATCAGGTTCCCTTCATTTAGCCCTATGACCTCACTCCCAATCCTGTTTTTTCATTAGTTGTCCCACGGAATTACTTGGTGTCCCAGACCTGTAGATCCTCCCCTTAGGCTAGGGAGAGGTCCTTTAGAAGTGAGCGGGCTTCGCCCGCCCACCCCCTGGATACCAGTAGGACCAGACTCCTGTACCCCACTGGCCTGGATCTGTCACACCAGGCAAAATCAACTAATTGTTCTGCCATCACATAGCAGGGCCTCCTATGGTTTTTCTGCACAATCATCAGGAAATCATGTAGTGTGTGTAACTAATTTATTGCCACTCTGCTTACATTACCAAACTATTATATGGATACTTTTCCCCAAAAAAATTTATGCAGATAATTTTACAAAACTACCTTTAAATGCAGGGGAGATGCAGAAATGCGACAGTGCTTACCAGATGCACGAGTGTCCCTTGGTAGACCTGAATAAAATGACATGATCTTGGAAAGTTGGCTATTTTCTCTGTAAGTTTCCTGTCTGTCATTGTGAGCAGCCTGGTTGCTGATCTAGTGAAATGTGTTTGCAGTTTTTGAAGCTCCCCTTATTTGGTCCAGTTTCACCAGTAATCAGACATAAGGGTCAAGTCTGGTTCTACACCAATTAGAAAACAATGTTGTCTTAGAGTGTATATAATACTTGCCGTTGGGTGAGAGTTCTAAACAAGCAAGCTGAAAAAGCCAAAACCCCAACAGCTAAGGAAAACAGTTAGAAGAATTCAAGATGAAGGCAGAAATCACTTTAGTGGAGCAACACCACTCCCTTCCAACTTGTCATAAAGATTCCAGAACCGTTGGTGTCTTTGGCATTCACATTCATCCATGTGAAAAATCATTTAGCACATTCAATATTAGAACTTAGTTCTCCTTTCTAACTTTCTCTCATTTTCAGAGCCATGTGGCCTGACTTAATCTCAAACCTGTGTAAATCAGGATAAATCTGTCAACGTCACCTGAGTTACAATGTAAAACTGTAAGTTTAATGAGAGCGAGAAGGTGGATCAACTTTTATTAGATCAACTTCTGTTGGTAAAAGACACAAGCTTTCAAGCTTACATCAGCGTACGGAGTCTGAGTTCTCCAACAGAAGTTCATCCAATAAAAGATATTACCACACCCACCTTGTCTCTCTAATACCGTGGGACTGACATGGTTATACCAACACTGCATATCATTCAAATAAAAATCAGGTCAATAGAGTTAACAGCAATTTCTAAACATTTTTAATGGAACTTTATCTAAAAACACAATTTGCCTGCAGAACTTATAAAATGAGGTCAGGTTGCAAGAGATGCTCATTGGGAATGATTGAGCAAAATCTTGCCCTTGCCCTATGCAACCCTAATTAACTCACTGTGGCAGTATGGGTGTGATGGGTCAATTTAGCATTACCATGTATAAGACCCATTCCCAAATAATACTCCATTTAATGAGCAGTTTTGAATACATTAAAGTTACTATTTATCTTACTTCATTGGCCACCTAATGCTCAGACTCTCTAAACAAATATAGCCAGTTTGCCAGATTCCCTGTTCTGTGGCTGGACTTCAACTTAATGCACATACAGTGTGCTCACAGCCACCATATGGTTAGCATGCACCATGTCAGTATGTGAGTTAAAGATAAACCTTCTTCTAGCCAAGAGAATACTGGCCTTTTCCCAACTGGAAATCATTCAGTACTCCCACACCAGTAACACTGATTCACCATGAAATGAGTTCAGTTATTCCCAGATTTTAGCAAATAATTCAAGGAAAATCATTTACTCAGTAAATTCAGCCTCTTTTCCTGAATGCAGAATGTGTCCATGCAGAATACAATTTTTTTCAGATTATTTAATTACTCAGAACTACTCTGCAATAAAAAAAAATTGGTGTATGTGTCTTTTGGGTGGGTGGGGGTCGTTTACTGTTCAGAATTTTTTTGCTACAAGAATCTGATATTAGGTATTCAGAATCCATGCTGTTGGTTTTGGTCCTATAAAGTCTATCATATCTCCATTTACTCACACCATTCACAACCAAATGACACACATTAACCAGATTTTAGTTCAATTACTACTAATTATTATTCTTTTAGACAAGAATTTGTCTTTACAGATTTTTAAAGTTGCCATTCATAATGAAATGCATAGCAGCCATGGAATCTGCACCACAGAGTATTCCATCTGCACTTTGGAGCAGGAGGAAGGCATGAGGTTTTGTTTCTCTCTTCATGATGACTGTCAGATAAAATAAAATAGCTGTATTAAAGAATGTTCTTACATTGGCTGGGGTGGGTGAAATCTGTCAAAGTAAACTGCCCAGATTGTAATGAAATTCTGATTTAAAGAAAAAACTTAATAAACTAATTATTATTCCAAAGTTCACATGAGACTAATGTCACTCTTTCTTGCTTTCTCTTGCAGCTGAAACCTAAATATTTTTACTCATAAGCAAAAGTGCTTTTACTTGAAAATTGATGAGTGTGGCATAAAATTGTATGGACCACTTCTAAATACAATTCTCTGAGTTATTGTAGACTAGACTTGAAATACTCTGCTTCCCAAATGGCAGAAAGCTAACTGAGGGCTAATAGCAGATATAAATCAGCACACCTCAGGTAAAGAGGCAATTTAGCAAGCTTGAAAGCTGTTTTTCTTAAGATGAAATCCAACAGTAGCAACTATAATTGTTGTGTTCCAAAATGCATAGTTTTGTCTAAATGCAAAAACCATCTGCTGATTAAGATGGCTTCCTTGATCCTCAGGGTGTCAGTGTACAGTAAATAAACATATAGCATATTAGCTTCAGTAATTCAAGATCCATATTGGCTTAGGCTTCTGCTGCTAATAGTAACAAATTGTGCCCAATTACGTGGTGGTTTTGTAATGCAGATCAGAATACTTTTGAATTTCAGTTTTCTGGCTTCTGGCTAGGTGGGAACTGATGACAGGAGGGCCCTTCATGCAGTATGCCATCAACTACTGGTGAAATTCACAAATAACATTTTAGTTTCAGTGGATTCTGAAGCATGTTATGTAGCTTGTTGAACTATTCAGCGTTAACTCGTGAGTGGGTGTGAAAGAAAGATTGAGAGAGAGAGACAGAGAGAGGGAGCTTCTTTTTTATCCTATCAGACAATAGAACACTGTTAAAAGAGATTTAGTAAATTGAGATTTTAAAAATCACTAAGGGCTATTTAACTGCCCTGAATCTGAAGAAAGGCTATAGCTGATGTCAAATGTCAATGGAAGTTCCATGCTGAGATTTATGGTAGTATATGGCCTTAAATATTTCTAATGGCTCATTCTACTAATAACAATCCTCTTTATTGGAAGCTCTACAACGATACCATTGACCTTGGCACCCTTATCAGCCCTCATAACACACGGTTCAACTTGCAGTCAATTATATCCCAGTAAAATCTTAAATAGCAGAGAATGTTGCAAAAATAGTTCCTGTTAATGACTGTCTGATAAATATTTAAAAAGAAAAGATAGGGAAATTCCCATAAACAGTCAAGATGAGCACACGCTGCTAGTCAGAGATCCTAGGCACAATGGCATTTATTTTCTCTACAATTACCAGATAAATCTGGTTGATCCTACTCAACATTTTACAGCCAAGAAAATCTATGGAGAGATGTTTGCCTTATCCCAATTTCTAATATGTCTATGCATAGTCTTTTTCCTCGTTAATTGGATAATGGCTAACCAAACCAATGACTGAAATAGATCTGTTAGAGAATCAAAGTTTCATTCTGAAACACAAAGCTTTTTTTAAAAGTACAGCAGTAGATTCTTCCTATAATCTCTTCAATAAATCCAAATGAGCAACTGAGCAAATCAGAAGAAAGCATCTTAGGGCAGGTCTACACTACACCTGGAATCGACGCTCTGGGTATGGCTACATTTGGAATTTCAAAGCGCTGCCCCGGCAGCGCTGCGGGAGCGCTGCCGCGGCAGCGCTTTGAAGTGTAGTGTAGTCAGAGCGGCAGCGCTGGGAGAGAGCTCTCCTAGCGCTGCATGTAAACCACATCCCTTACAGGTGTAGCGTGCAGCGCTGGGAGCCGCGCTCCCAGCGCTGCTGCCCTGATTACACTGACGCTTTACAGCGCTGTATCTTGCAGCGCTCAGGGGGGTGTTTTTTCACACCCCAGTTGCAGCGCTGTAAAGTGTGAGTGTAGCCAAGGCCTGAGATCAATCCAACAAGCAGTCGATTTAGCGGAGGGTATGTCTACATCTACAATTTTGCAGCGCTGGTTGTTACAGCTGTATTAGTACAGCTGTATAGGGCCAGCGCTGCAGAGTGGCCACACTTACAGCAACCAGCGCTGCAAGTGGTGTTAGATGTTGCCACACTGCAGCGCTGTTGGGCAGCTTCAAGGGGGGTTCGGGGAACGCGAGAGCAAACTGGGGAAGGAGACCAGCTTCACCGCGGTTTGCTCTCGTTCCCCGAACCCCCCTGCAAACCGCAGGGAAGGAGACCTGCTTGCACGGGGGTTCGGGGAACGCGAGAGCAAACCGGGGAAGGAGACCAGCTTCACCGCGGTTTGCTCTCGCGTTCCCCGAACCCCCCTGCAAACCGCAGGGAAGGAGACCTGCTTGCTCGGGGGTTCGGGGAACGCGAGAGCAAACCGGGGAAGGAGACCAGCTTCGCCGCGGTTTGCTCTCGCGTTCCCCGAACCACCCTGCAAACCGCAGGGAAGGAGACCTGCTTGCTCGGGGTTCGGGGAACGCGAGAGCAAACCGGGGAAGGAGACCAGCTTGATTACCAGAGGCTTCCTCAGGTATGCTGGGATACCTGCTTATTCCACGGAGGTCAAGAAAAGCGCTGGTAAGTGTCTACACTTGATTACCAGCGCTGGATCACCAGCGCTGGATCCTCTACACCCGAGACAAAACGGGAGTACGGCCAGCGCTGCAAACAGGGAGTTGCAGCGCTGGTGATGCCCTGCAGATGTGTACACCTCCTAAGTTGCAGCGCTGTAACCCCCTCACCAGCGCTGCAACTTTGTGATGTAGACAAGCCCGGAGTTAGTAAAGACCCGCCAAATTGGCTGCAGATCACTTTCCAGTCGACTACTTACTCTTCTCATCGGGGTAGAGTACATGTAAGTAGACCCTGCAGTAATTCGACCTAAGGTACATCAACTCCAGTTGTATTGTTCACATAGCTGGAGTTGTGTAGCGTAGGTCGACTTATCACAGTAGTGTAGACATAGCCTTAGAGATGGAAGACAACATCTAAAGTTTAAGGGATGTGTTAAAAACACGCAGAGAAATGATTTCATTGTCTCCACACAAAGGAAAAGTAAAATCCGACCGGCAAATCTGAGAATGTTCAAAGTGAATGAGGAAAAGATGGATTTTGACATTCAGAAATGGACCTTGCTACTGTCATCTATGACTTTTTTTTTTACTTTGAGACCTGCAATGTGCTCTACATAGGGTACACCTTAAATCTATACAGAAACTCAGACTGGTGCAGAATGCAGCAGTCTGCTTGTTAAGCAGCACCTCTCAGTGGCATATGTTACCATTGTCTGAGATCTGTGCTGTCTGCCTATTAATTTCCAGATTTCTGTGTGGAGCTTAAACTGTTGGTTTTGATCTCTAGAGCTCTAAGTGACTTGGGACCTGCCTATTGGAGTGACCCTGTCTCTCTGTGTGTCATACTGATGCTGTTGCAATCCGCATTGATCCTTGAGCTTGATTCCAAACTTGTTATAAAAGGCAGCTGAGAGTTTTAAAAAGTACATTGGCCCAGTATGTGCAGTGAAGCTGTGCAAATGTTTGGGATCATAGCTCACAAGGGCTCACACAAACCTTTGTCCTGTTTTTTTGCTTTGTGTCTGTTGGAACCTTTTAGATCAAACAGAATCTTTACATTTGTGACTCAGTTCAAATTAGCCCATAATCTCAGTGAAACTCACTCATAGACACTGCGGTTTCTTGATTTGGCATCCAAAACCATAGAGTTTGATATGGGTTCCAGCCCAAAACATAAATAGATATGAGCTCACTTGAACCTTCGTCAAAGTTAACTTGAAACTTGGCCTAGGTTCACAAAACTGTATGAATAGTTTAGGTTTCAGAGCAGCAGCCGTGTTAGTCTGTATCCGCAAAAAGAACAAGAGTACTTGTGGCACCTAATCATATCAGCCATGCCATCAGGGGTTCGTTCACCTGCACATCTACCAACGTGATATATGCCATCATGTGCCAGCAATGCCCCTCTGCCATGTACATTGGCCAAACCGGACAGTCTCTTCGCAAAAGAATAAATGGGCACAAATCTGACATCAGGAATCATAACATTCAAAAACCAGTGGGAGAACACTTCAACCTCTCTAACCACTCAGTGACAGGCTTGAAGGTGGCAGTTTTGCAACAAAAAAAACTTCAAAAACAGACTCCAAAGAGATACTGCTGAACTCGAATTAATATGCAAATTAGACACAATTAACTCAGGCCTTAACAGAGACTGGGAATGGCTGGGTCATTACACTAATTGAATCTATTTCCCTATGTTAAGTTCTCCTCACACCTTCTATGGGTCATCTTAATTATCACTTCAAAAGTTTTTTTTTTCCCCTGCTGACGACAGCTCATCTCAATTGATTAGACTCTTCCTGTTGGTATGCATACTTCCACCTTTTCATGTTCTCTGTATGTATAAATATCTCCTGTCTGTGTGTTCCATTCTGTGCATCTGAAGAAGTGAGCCGTAGCTCATGAAAGCTCATGCTGAAATATATTTGTTAGTCTCTAAGATGCCACAAGTACTCTTGAATAGTTTAGATAACCTGGCCTGAGGTTTGGTTTCATTATGTTTGTTTCACACTGCGCTAATGTGCAGTAACCAATTTGAAACCATTTAGCTGCACAAGGGTGACCATATTTCTCAAAGGGAAAACAGAACAACGCATGGGGCTAGCCCAAACCCTCCCCCCAACCCCAGCACTGGGTTGGCTTGAGATACTTGCCCCAAAGCCTTCCCCCACAGGGCCCAAGCTCCCCTCCCCATGCGGCACTGGAGCTGGCATTGCTGTTCGCCCGAGCCTTGCCTCCTTTCCCCTCTACTCCTCCCCCAGTGTGAGTCTGGGACTGGCATCGCCGCTCACCCTCCACATGTTCTTTCGCACCCCATTTTTTTTTCCAAAAGTGGGCATTTGTCCCATTTGGTCTTGCCAAGAAAGTCGGGACGGCCGGGACAGGGCTTAAAAAGAGACTGTCCCAGCCAAATCGGTACATATGGTCACCCTAAGCGGCACACATATCTGGGCTACGTAAATGCATGTTTTCTGTGTCTTCCCTGTTCCAAACCTTCCAGCTATACGTTACACCCATTTGTTTAATCTTGTCAGTTTGCTCTTTACATGGCAGAGATGATATTTTACTCTGTGTTTGCAAAGCGTCTAGCACAATGGGGCCCTAATCTCAACTGGAAGCTTGTCTAGATGCTGCCGCACCGTAAATAAGTCATTTTTATAAAATAATTTTGAAAAGTGGCTGGTGTATGTGCACAGTAGCAGCTTTTCACAGGTAAATATATTGTGACACTTTTTCAAACTAAAATAGTTTATTATGAATTAATGATGTTCCAGGTTGCAGTGATTTTTGAGTTTTATTAGCACAAAAAAGTATCTTAAGACAGCAACATTCTGAGAATTTTACTTTTCTACACCTTGCCCACAAGCTAATGCAGGGGTTCTCAAGCTGGGGGTTGTGACCCCTCAGGGGGTCGCGAGCTGTCAGCCTCCACTTGCAAACCCTGCTTCCCCTGCAGCATTTATAATAGTTTAAATATAAAAAAATGTGTTTTAATTTATAAGGAGGCCACATTCAGAGGCATGCTGTGTGAAAGGGGTCACCGGTACAAAAGTTTGAGAACCACTGATCTAATGTTTTTCGTGTTTTAGGACCTGAGCTGTCAGTGCTACATACTTGGAATTTGCATTGAAATCAGCAGTACTGATTCTTGAATGTAAATGGAAATTCCATAAATAGAGGGACTATTATGATCAGGCTCTTAATGCTGAATATAAAATATGCTTCCAGGCTGAGATTTTCTTGCTATTTTTAAGGCCCGGGTAAATGTTTATGTCAAGTTACAGCCCATGGAAAAAAATTAACTAAAACAGTGCTAGTTATCTTATTAGCAATATATACCCTAGGGTCTGTTTGTGTGTTTGGTTTTTTTATTTTGAGACTATGTAAAGCTTCAGGATTTAAGTCTGGTAATTAGACAAGGTGTAGATGATATTTTGCATTATTTATGTATGCTCTTTAAAAAGTTTAAATGAAAAAAATAGCAGACAGCTTGCTCATTTTCAGATATGTTGGCAAGATTAATTCTTACTATACCTCCACAGGAGTTTGATTAAAATGTCTTAATTAAACTGACCGAAAAGGAAAGAAAAAAACTGGTGTGTGATTGTTCATGTGTGTTTGAGAGTATTATGGTTTATTACAAATCCAAAATTTATTATTTTCCAAGCAACATTGAAAAAGATAGTAATAATGCATCAGCTAGGTAGATAATCCATCCTAAATAAGTAATGGACTGAGAACCTTCAGGCTATGCTTATGTTGTGATTCCTGTAGGAAGGAAGGTAAGAGCCACATTAAAAGCCAGCATTACAATAATTGTACTTAATTAACCAAACACAGTGTTTTCCTCCTTGCAAGACTTGGACAAAAATTCCTTTCAAGTTTCTGGAAAAATACCTATTCTTTTATAGTTATTCTAAATCCCAGCTCTGTGTGTGTGCAGGCGCATGCCTGTGCAGGACATGCATATATACGTGCTTGTGTGTAACAGGACTGACTCTATTATATGTTAGGCCCTGATCCTTCAACGATTTATGCACATGCTTAATTTTATGCTTATGAAAATCCACATGTGTGTGGTTTGACATGATCAGATCCTTAGTGTCCACTGAAGGTGAGGGAGGGCAGGCGGTAAATTAGTGCCAACCTGCACCACAAAAACCCTTACAAATAAAAGAAACACAAGGGCTTTTTTGTTGCTAATTACATGCATTTTTAAAATTCACTGTATTTTGATTACATTAATCCATCTTTGAAAGATGGTCCTGTGTGAGGGTAAGCTTATATTTACAAAACACTGGAAAGAATGACAACTTCAGCTGTAGCTGACAGCTTTACTGCTGTGATTATTGAAAAGATGTCAACTATGAGTATAACATGATGAAATCGAATCACTATACACGCATACATACATAATATGTATGTATATAATATAAATAAAACAGTAATGTGGAGCGCACACAAAATAAGGGAGAGATAGTATAAATTGGTGTTTTCTTTCTGTATTTAGCAAGAATGTTACCGTAAAACACACACGTGATCATTTCCATGTTCCTCTTGATTAAGTCTATTAATAGACTTCTTCCCTTCTGGAATGAGGCATTCTGTGTATGTTATGCACGATTTTGCATATCCTGGAGAATATATCTATCTCCATCTGTCTCTCTTATTTATATAGCTATAATTCATGATGGTGTACATGATGTGTATCAGATTTGTTTATATATAATATAAAAGATTACATCAACTGCTGCTATGAAGTTTGTATTGTAAATGTTTACACACGGATACACCTTTTTTGTTCTTCAAAACTTAGTCAACAGCTCCATCTTCAGACATCACTCAATACACTAAAAAATCCCACTATACAATCTGTCAGGAGCTTTCAAAGAGCTGTTTGATGTTTGCCATTCCACAGTCCCATTTTTTACAATATTCAACCATGTCCTACAGGTACTAACTTAAACAATCCCAAATAAAACCTGTTAAAATGGAGTTAAGATGATAGCATATATCAGTAATTTACAGTTAAATACAATAAAGGGATATAGCAGTTATTCTAAAAACAAGTATTTCTAAACCCGGGGAATTCAGAGTCAAGATTACCCTTTAAAGAAATCCTGATATGTCAAGCTTCAGAAATGCACACCAAATATACTTAAGCAACTTTACTCCACTCCGTAGCGATGCTGTGAAATAATTAGACAATTTTGATTGGTGTTTGTGGCCCCAGGTTAGACCAAACTGAATTTTAGAAACACATTAGATTTTTTTTTCTGTGTTTTCCCTCATGGTGGCGCTATATGATAGAGTTAAGGTGCCTGGTCCTGCAAAAGCTATGGAACTACTCACAAGTTTAAAATTAATGTGTTTGCAGGATCAGAGGCCAAGTCTGCCTACTGTCTTCAGCATTAGTGCAGATATACAGAGGGCCCAATCCTGCAAACATCTCCTCACATGAGTAGTTCTTGCACAAGGAAGGAGTCACATTGGAGCCTGATGGTGAAATTCTGACCTCTCTGACTTCAGTGGAGCCAGGATTTCATCCTGAGAGGGCCAGATCCTACAGACAATGTAAGGTCCTGTAGGTAATACATTGTATAAAAAGGAAAAAAAATCATACTGGTATTGGAGTATGCTTGGTTTATGGATTCAGACATGGGATACTGGAAGAGAAGATATAAGATGAGGTTACACTTGCTATCAAAATCAGACTGAAACTACATTACAACCATTATAATGAACTTGTGTCAGCATGCATGCAGACCCCTTAATGCTCAAATCAATCAAGTTATAAAATCCAAGTAAAAAAGAAAGGAGAGGCGTGAGAAAAAGAAAAAAGTCAAAGCTCACACCATATGTGTAAGATTAAAATATTTGACTCAGGAGATTGTATAAAATGCTAGTTGCCATCTGAGAGTGTCTGGCCCAAGTAACTATGCCAGCAATGACCTTCTGAATGACTATACTGTGGGCATAAAGGGCCCGGTGTTACATGTAGGCAGCAGTGTAAATGTTGGATGTTTTTCTAAAAGATACGCTGTAGGAATTATTTTGGGGACATTCAGCCCTTGATCCAGATTGGTGAAAAGAATGTCTCTTTAAGAGAGATTTGCATGTGCTAGATCACTGACGGCTTGATCCTTCTTCCATTGGCAGGGGCAGGATCCATCCCCTACCCATTTTATAATGTTGGATCCAGATTATAATTTTGCCATTTTAGAAGTGAAAAATATTTTAACCAATTAAAGCCATGGGTGATCATAAATAATCTCCTGCCTTCTCAGAGTTAGATTCTCACTTCAGCGGCTTGTGATTCCAAACATCTCCAGTATTTAGTCTCAAAACGACAACATAATATTAAACTAAAATGCTGTACCACGGCCCTCCCAGGATTCCTGGACTGCTTAAGTGGAAACTCATAATCAGAAGAAAGTGTCACCTAGATTAACATTTTATAAATTAACTGGCATTTTTAAATAATGGATTTTACTTTTACTTTTAAATATAATTGTAAAATGAACAACAAATCAATGATTCAGACACAAGGATAGACAAGTTGTATGAATTCACACAGAAAAATGATAAAAGACAAAAACAGTATATCACTCATGGGTGAACACTTCACAAAAGGATCATTCCATATCTGATAGGTTTCAGAGCAGCAGCCATGTTAGTCTGTATTCGCAAAAATAACAGGAGTACTTGTGGCACCTTAGAGACTAACAAATTTATTTGAGCATAAGCTTTCGTGGGCTACAGCCCACTTCATTGGATGCATGCAGTGGAAAATACAGTAGGAAGATATATACCCAGAGAACATGAAACAATGGGTGTTACCATACACACTCTAACGAGAGTGATCAGTTAAGGTGAGCTGTTACCAGCAGGAGAGAAGAAAACCCATCCCACATGAGGGGATCACCCATAGCTAAAAGGATCTCGTTAAGCCAGGGGCTTGAATGCCAGAGCCCTGTGAAAGTAAGGAGGGTGGGGACAGCTATCCTATCCCAGAGGTGTGGACTCTCCCCCAAGGGTCCTCCCTGGACTGGTTTAACCTGCCCCATCCCCGCCACTGTTAAAAGAAGGAGCTAAATAGGCTTCATTAGGAGCCTCTTTGTTATTTTAAATGCTTAATCAGAGCTGAAATCAGTAGGACTGTGTTTCTGCCCTGCCTGCTAAGAGCTAAAAATCACTGAGAGCTGAAATCACCTGAGATGGGGCAGTGTTTCTGCCCAGCCTGAAAAGAGCTGAAACTTACTAAGAGACTGATGTGCAGAGATCACAGCGGAGAGGCAGGTGGCAGTAAAAGGTGACTGACAGTCAGCTGGTGAACAAGTGGCTGGTGAGGCAGAGAGGCATAGAGAGCAGCCAGCAGGGTGGCTAGCGGAGAGGTGTGGTGGGCGGCTGGTGAAGATGGCCAGAGCAGAGCCTTGCAGAGAGGACCGGTGAGCAAGTGCCCAAGCAGTGGAGCAAGTAAGGTGCCTCTTTACCCCTCCTCTCCCCCAGGGTAGGAGGTGAACTCTGCAAATGCACCTCTAAACTTTATCTTTATCCTCACACACAACTATTTCAAATTTGATGACAATATATATCTCCAGATCAGTGGCACCGCTATGGGCACCCACATGGCCCCACAATATGCCAATATTTTTATGGCCGACCTGGAACAATGCTTCCTCAGCTCTCGTCCACTCACGCCCCTTCTCTACCTATGCTACATTGATGACATCTTCATCGTCTGGACCCATGGGAAGGAGACTCTGGAAAAATTCCACCACGATTTCAACAGCTTCCACCCCACCATCAACCTCAGCCTGGACCAATCTACACAGGAGGTCCACTTCCTACACCACGGTGCAAATAAGTGAGGTCACATTACCACCACCCTATACCAAAAACCTACCGACCGCTATGCCTACCTTCATGCCTCCAGCTTCCATCCCGGGCACATCACACGATCCATTGTCTACAGCCAAGCACTGAGGTACACCGCATCTGCTCTAACCCCTCAGACAGAGACCAACACCTACAAAATCTCCACCAAGCATTCTCAAAACTACAATACCCACACGAGGATATAAGGAAACAGATCAACAGAGCCAGACATGTACCCAGAAGCCTCCTACTGCAAGACAAAAGAAAGAAACCAACAGGGCTCCACTGGCCATCACATACAGCCCCCAGCTAAAACCTCTCCAATGCATCATCAGGGATCTACAACCCATCCTGGACAATGATCCCACACTTTCACAGGCCTTGGGTGGCAGGCCAGTGCTCGCCCACAGGCAACCTGCCAATATGAAACATATTCTCACCAGTAACTGCACACCGCACCATAGGAACTCTAGCTCAGGACCAATCCATGCAACAAACCTCGATGCCAACTCTGCCCACATATCTACACCAGCGACACCATCACAGGACCTAAGCAGATCAGCCACACCATCACCAGTTCATTCACCTGCATGTCCACCAATGTAATATACACCGTCATATGCCAGCAATGCCCCTCTGCTATGTACATCGGCCAAACTGGACGTTGCTACGGAAAAGGATAAACGGACACAAATCAGATATTAGGAATGGCAATATACAAAAACCTGTAGGAGAACACTTCAACCTTCCTGGCCACACTATAGCAGACCTTAATGTGGCCATCCTGCAGCAAAAAAACTTCAGGACCAGACTTCAAAGAGAAACTGCTGAGCTTCAATTCATCTGCAAATTTGACACCATCAGCTCAGGATTAAACAAAGACTGTGAATGGCTTGCCAATTACAAACCAGTTTCTCCTCCCTTGGTTTTCACACCTCAACTGCTAGAACAGGGCCTCATCCTCCCTGATTGAACTACCTCATTATCTCTAACTTGTCTGCATATATATACCTGCCCCTGGAAATTTCCACTACATGCATCTGACAAAGTGGGTATTCACTCACGAAAGCTCATGCTCCAAAACGTCTGTTAGTCTATAAGGTGCCACAGGATTCTTTGCTGCTTTTACAGATCCAGACTAACACGGCTACCCCTCTGATACCCTCTAAACTGTGGATCTGCATTGTCCAAGGACAGCAACTATGAGTGGGGTGCAGAGAAAGATTGGGCAAGTGAAAGGGACCTTTGGGTTGCTGGACTTATGAACCTGAAGGGAAAAGGGCACTGCCCAGCTTACTTGGGGGTGAATCTTTTGCTCATGGTTTATGTTTCTGAACCCTGTTTGCGGTGTTTTCTCAAATTAACGCTGAGTTATTTCCTTCCTTTTATTTAAAGTTTCTTTTCTACACTCAGACTGTGCTTGCAAGTGGGGAAGTATTGCCTCTCAGAGGTGCCCAGGGGTGGTGTGTAACTTTCCCAGGTTACTGGGTGGAGGATCGAGCCGGTTCTGTGTTGTATGATGGAAAGGAACTCCTAGATACTGAACCCGGCCCTGGCTGCTGCTGGCTTCACCAAGCAGAAGGGTTACATTTAGAAGTGACTCTAAAAACTTACAGTGAAAGCCTGGCCCCATAGAAATAAATGGCAAAACTCCCTTTGATTTCAGTGGGGCCAGGATTTCCATGACAGAATTTAATAGACGATGATTTCTTTCTACAGACCTTTTAAACCAACCTATAGAATTCTATAGAAAGAATATAATTCTCTAATAAAATCTGTAGGGTGATTCAAAACTTCTTTAGAAAGATTCTTCTCTATCAGTTGTCCAGAAGGGGCTCTTTAAAAAGTATTAATTTATACTATATTCAAACAAATATGGGAACTTTATGTCAAGTTTAATACCAATTAGAAAAGGGAGTGGAGTGATTAGAAAAGTCAGAATTCCTGATTTATATTTCTAACTTCACCATTGACTTGCTCTATGAAAATGGGGAGTCACTTAATCTCTCTTTGACTCAGCTAATCCATCTGTGTGGACAAATTAATATCTATTTTATAGGGCTATTGCGTGGACTAATTAATTATTTGTTCTGTGGTTTGTATATCGCTAGAAATTATAGACATGCATAGTAATATTATTATGCTCAAAAGACAGAACAGATTTTCCATGAAACCAAATACTAGGTACCAGAACCCTTCTTGCAGGGCCATGGTGATACTGTGGCCTAACAATACCTCAGGATCCCAAGCTTCTCATAGGAAATGGAAAGGTAGCTAGTGCACCTAAGAGTTAATTTTTCACACAGAGTTTTATGGCTGAAACATTTTAAAATTAAAAAACTTTTTTGTCAGAAATTGCAACATTATAGATATTTTCTGCATTTTAGTCAAGATTTTAATTGAAATTGTCTTCTGAATTTTTAATTTCCTAATCCTAAGCAAAAGATTTTTCAATGCATATTTTTATACAAATTTTAATTTAAAAAATCACAGAAAATGAGATAAAAATAGGAAATAAATCCATTTTGATCCTTGCAAAACAAAAGCAACTTCAAAAGTTTTCAAATCATCTTCTCACTTTTGTACCAACTCTAGTAAGTAAAAATCCAGTTGCTCCTCCTAAATCCATTTCACTTTGGTAACAATAGAAGAGCTGTGGTTCAACTCATTATAAAGCTTGGATTCATGTGCAAAATTCTGATACATCTTTTGAATTCCAAATGCTCCAAATTCACGATTGTTTGGAACTGATGTTTTGGTTTGAACTGAGCTCTGCTTTTAGTTACTGTTAAGTGCTTCTCAGGGTTTAGTAGAGTTTTAGCAGAGATAATTTGGCCCAATATCTTTAGAGATAATATTAGCCTGGATTGCTCTGATTTACCCTATGTTTTAGTAAATTTATCTGTGGCAAACCAACTTACCTCAGGTAAGAACAAAAAGTTAAAACTCTCATAGAATGTAAGTTACAATCTGTTCATCCATCTCCCATGTTATACTTTTCTAGCTTTTTCTCTATCATTTTTTAAAAAGTCATAAATGGAAACTCCCTCAGAAATTCTCTCCATAGGGTTGTGCATAATTGACTCTCTCTCTCATTCCCTTGTGTCACCTTCATTTTCAGCACCAGAAAGGGAGTTTCCAACAAGATCAGTGGCACATATGGTGCACTGCCAAACAATAATGGAAAATAACCCACTAAACAATGCTTCTATTCCCATGATAATCTACCAACCCATCTGCACAGTTGCAGCAAACTTGTGCTTATTGCAACATCTGCCCGTCAGTTATTATATGATCAATTTAATATATTCCAGAGGATCCGTAAGTACCACTGTGCCTGGATGTGACACCAATAAAGACTAGGCGGACATGCCACAACAGCATCATCAGGGGATTTCACTAGATCCAGATTCACCATAGTCAGCTAAGTACACATTCCTTTGGTACATGTGTGGCTAATCTACTTTTAATTGAGCTCCATTGTTTTCATCTGTTTAGTAAGCGAATGTGCAGAGGTGCAAAAGCTGCTGCTTGTTTACAACACAAACAGTATGCAGCTTGCTGGAGCTTGGAAACAGGCATGGTTGGCAGTGGCAGGGACTGAGGGTGTTTAATGCACAGGCATATTTCTTTCTTTGCACTTTTCTCATTTTTTTTAATTTTTCCTAGACATTACAGTCCCAGCTGGTTATTCTGTGTGATTACAACAGCTGAGTGTAGGTGCATGCGGAGGTCTTGCTCCAAACACAGAAATAAATGTGCCAGAATTTTTTTTCCTTCTCATTAAATATCAGGCTTTTTGGACTGGGCTGAAAGAGGTGGATTTTTTGGCATTATGAGGACTCATGTATTGCCTCACTGGCATATGTCTATCTCATCCCATTCTCCTTCCACCTGATTTTAAAAGAATGAGATAACTATATTTCACTTACCCCTTCAAGACCTAAAAATATCACTTAAGGAAACCATGATTCCTTATGCTGTGTTCTGTTTTATTTGGTGTTTTAAATAAGACTGAACAGTCATCTACCAGAAAGGAAACCCCTCCAGCTAGGCTCAGAGATTGTCTGCTCCAACCACACCTCTCTTTGAAGGGGCAAGAATGTCACAGAGTGCCCATATGAGAGTCATATGTCCCCTGCATGACAAAAAGGGCTGTTTTGCAACTATTCCAAATAAAAAGATGCAAAGGGGGTGGATGAGTGTGGGTAGGCTGCTGGATCAGCACTTAAAACAGATCCAGTATAAGAATGCCATATAGAGAGGCCTGAAGCACCATCGCCTCCTTGTGAGTTGTGTAGGTGAATTTTATCCCTTCTTCCCCAACTCCCATTGCATCTAAAGGTTGTAGACTCCATTTATATGATATCTTTACAGCAATTTAGAAAGTTAACCTCAGTTAAATGATCTATGTTAATAGACAGTGCTTTTAAACATTTCTGTATTGCAACTCCGCTCCTGGCAGATTGTTGTACTCCAGAAAATCAGCCTCAGTATGTTTAATTTATCCTGGTAACATATCACTGACTGATTGCTACTTCTGTGGCAAGAGAAAATAGAACCAGCCTTTAGCCTATTAGTCTTCACAATGGGGGATACTGCATCTTTTAATCAGATTGCTGTCCTTCATTTTAGCAAGGTCTCAGAGTGACACCTAGTGGAATACCTAGTCTCTGTGGGAAAATTTAATTAAACCACAGTCCCTTTATACCAGTACAAATATTGTGAAGGAAAACAACTCAACTCCTTTGACATTTTTGCAAATAGGTTTAGTAGAATCTGCTGTGTTTACTTTAACTGGCATTTGTTTTTCAGTCAATTATTCCTAAACCTTTTTTCTTCCATAATTTATTACAAGCATCTTGGCCATAATAATAAATATAATAAATACAAAGTTGTTTCCCTTCATTATTGTTGTCTTGTATGCTGTGCTATGAACAAATAAGGAAAAACAGCCTATCTAAACGTTCCTGTTTCTGTAGTAGCCTTGGATTGTTTATAGGTCTTAATTACGGACTGCAGCAGTCTCAAATTGGCCAGAATTTAATCCGAAATACAAGCAGAAAATTACTTTGCTGCTTTAAAAGTAAAGTTTTGTGTTGTTTTTTTTCTGCACACATAAGACCTGATCTAAAGTTCATTGAAGTCACTGAGAATCTTTTCATTGTCGTCTGTGGATCAAGCATCTAACACTGAAACTTATGGCAACAACATTACTGAATATAATTTTTGTCCAGACCATGACATCCTGACATCATGGCCCCCTCTGACCTTAAAGATCAAGATGTTGCTTCTATACACTACTGCATACCCTTGTTTCAACTCTTCATTCAATAATTTTCAGGAAACATTCACACCTTTTCCAAATAAAAACTATGTAAAGTTACACCAGAATTCTCACTTTCACATAAGGCCCATGACAGTGGCGATAAAAATTAAAGGCTGAAATCCAGGCTCCATCAAAGTCAATGGGAGTTTTGCCATTGACTTCACTGGGACCAGGATTGTACCTAAAGTTTCAAAGATGACAAAATATTTTTCTAGCTAATCAACCAAAGTTTCCAAAATATAGGAAAAACACAATTTTTTAATTAACATTTTCATTATAAAATGGCATGTTTGCAAAAGAAGAGCTATATCAAAGCTAACTCAGGAATAGTCTACATGTGCTGCAACCACATCTCCAGATTGCAGTGTAGATGTAACCTAAGGAAAGTGGGTCCTGATTATTTGTGACACTGCCTCTATCCCCATGTTATAGAGCTGGATGAGATCAGCTGCAGCACTCAAGCAAAGAATCCTCTGATTTAAACCTCTGGGAACAGTGAAAGTGTGTTCTCAGAGGAGGGTCCTCAACTCTCAAGCTAGTCCAAGAAGGCCCAGATTTGCTGACCATCAGGTTGTTAACTGTTCCAGATCATTCTGTTCTCTCAGCCTTTTGCCTGGGGTAATGGAATGTAATTCTACTGTAGGAATAAGGAGGAGAAGTTTGTTTTACTTTTGTTTTTAACCATTCAACTGTGATATTACATTATGTACATTTGCCTTGACACTTTTATAATTAGGTGCATTTTATAAATCAAATAAGATATTCTTTTCATGTGAAATGAATGACAGTTTGCTGAAGGAGCTCATAGCAGCCAGCAAGATCTCAAGACAACCTTTTGTACACTTAAAATTAAGCATATAGTGTTTTGTACATTGATGTATGCATCATTTATGCTGTTCTATTAGTTACTAACCAAATTATGCAAATTTGTGACATAGCTTGAAGTTAGATCCATGCAGGAAATTTGAATTTTTGTGACAGAAGCAACTGTCTTGTATACCAGAGACATAATCCCATTAAACTGAGAGCTGTGGGCATTTTGCATGACAGAGGCTTCGGTTGTACATAAAAAGTGGAGCAATCAGTACAATTGAGGGCCTGGCAGCAGTCAGTATCCTGGCAGAGCAGCCATTTTGAGCACTATCATCCTCCAAATATTGTGTCAGGTCAGATACAGATCTTTAACGTGCCTGTGCTAGAAGAGGATGAAAATGGGGCATGTTTGAATGACAGGAGGAAGTCTGTGCCTTACAAGATAGTTATTTGAATATTCCTGTCAAATCTGGCCACTTTGTGCAGCCAAAACTCCCATTAAGTTTAAAAATACAAAGAACAAATACATTGTCAGATCATGCCTTCCAATGAATTTAAAAGGAATTCTGGGTACATGAGAAATGTAGGCTTAGGTCATTAAGTGCAGTATTTTCATATACCCTTGCTAAACTAAGCATACAAGATGCATAGAACCCTACTTTGCACCATTCCACATCTGAGTAGTACATATTCATATGAGTGGTCAACTGAAGTTAGTGGTCCTGGGGTGAGTGAAAGCTAGAGGATCAAGACTAGAAAAGAAGTTTTTCTTAGTTGAAAATAATAATCAACACAATCACTCTTTATTATTCAAATTTCATTTCTTAAGCTCTGAAACCTATTCTGTCAGTATCACATAACTCAGTTCTTGACTATGTGTCTGCCGATGCCCAGAGGATGATATTTCACAGTTTTCCAGTAGCTAGACTGGCCTTCTGCAGGACTCTTAACCTTGAACTAACAATAATTGTTTTTCAAGGGGTAAACCATTTAGCTGCAGCTGTTTACTATTTACACAAAGAAATAACATGCAGTTTTGTCACGTGAACTTTGGGGTTTGTTTTTTTTAAAGTCTTTAGATTTTATTACTTTTTGCAATTTCCAGTAGGCAGGCTGTCTTCAGCTGTCACTAGCCAATTCTCTTTCAGCCTTGCTTATTGTCAGATGCAATATTAATTATTTCAGTCATTTTCCTCTCAATTTATTGCTGAACACTGAACCATGAAAAATGAGCACTGAGGTAATGATTAATCATGAAGCTGAGGTTGAAAGTGAAGTCTACGGTTTGCAGGGCTGTATATGAAACACTTTTTTATGATGATCATATATTCTTTGTGAATGGGTTATTTATTGGAGACATCTGTAGTACTCTAGGGTTTGTAACCATGATTACTAAAGTGTATCCATATGTGGAATGTGTATTCATATTTGTAAACTTGGCAATTTTGTCCAAAAAACATTTTTATCACTTAAAAATGTATTTGAAAATCCCTTTTTAATATTGTTCAGTATATTTTCAAAACCACCAAGTTAAGTCCTGCTCTCAACTAGTCCAGTCTAAATCCAAAATAACTCTTCTGATTTAGATGCAGGTACTCTGGAGTTACACTGGAGTGGCTGAGAACAGAATTTGTTCCCTCATATATTCCAGTGTCCTACGAAATTTAATAATTTTTCTTTAGCCAAAAATCTACCTTTAAAATAAAAATATACTAAGTCAAAAACTATTGTCAGAAAAAAGAAAGTCTGAAATTTTGTATGATTCCAAAATTCAAGATTTTGATTTTCTGTCAATCTTTCCATAGTCCTTATTTCAAATCTCACAAGTTTAACTGTCCACAATATTTGTAGCATTCATAGAGAGCCTAATCCAGCTCTCATGGATGAGGTCAATGGTAGTAGTTTCCATTCAGACTAATTGGAGGTGGATCAGGCCAATAGTGCTTTACAGCAATGAAGGACTGCACAAACATTGACATCCCCACAATGGGCCTCTGAGGCAGATAAGTAATTGTTACCTTCATTTTACAAATGAGGAAACTGAGGCAGGAGGGTGAAGTGACTTGCTCCAGGCCACACAACAAGGCAGCACAAACATAATGGATGTATGAATTGTTAATGGGGGTGTGGAACGACTCATTTTTAAAAATTGATAAAAGTCTGAGTGGGGTGGGGGAAATATAAATAACTAGCTTGTTCAACTGAGGTCAGGTCCGGGGCTTGGTCACTGACTTGCCAGTCTGAGGATACTGAGGAGATAAGCTCCAACCACATCACCATCCAATGAACCCTTCCAATTGTTTTTCAGAGTAGCATTGTCATGTTCTGAGCCCTTCTCAAGATCTAAAAAACATCTGCACACTAATGGGAGGATCGTTCTGTTTATTCGATGTTTTGCAGTTTTTGTGGTTATTAGCTATTATTCTTGGACTACTTACTATTACTACTTAGTCCAAGAATAATGGCTAATAACCACAAAAATTGCAATACAGCAACTAAACAGAACGAGTAACAAAGAAGCCACTTCAGCAAAGTATTCAAGTATATGCATAAATCCCATGGGATTTTAAGCATATACTTAAGTGTTTTGTGAATAGGGATGGATCTGAGCATGTGCTTAAAGTCAAACACATGCTTAAGTGTTTTGCTGAATCAGCAATTAAATAATTATTTCTAATATGTATGTATAGATGAAAGCAGGAAGAATTTTAATTCATTTTCAAGATGATAAATGCCTTGATGGTTTGGATTGGAATTAATAAAGGCGCCTGCAAAGATTAGAAAATCATATCCCAAACAGAGAAAATGTATAAAAAGACAGTTATTTTCTGGGACTTCCAGAAGACTGGTTTAACAGAGAAAAAGCTATGGTAAACAGAGAAATCTGAGTCTCAATGAGGAACTTAAAGGGGATTTGGGAAGTCAAACACTAGAAGCTATGATTTGCCTCTAATGTTAAAAAAAACACCTCCCCTACATCTTTGTAGCATCAGGCTTATTTCAAACAAATCTAGTTTATAGAGGCTACAACATTTTATGTATGTACAACTATTTAATATATGAATTGTCCTTTAGACAGACAGTACAGCTGCAATAACAAGTCGTATCTGAATTTTATGACCCTATTAATTTTCTATCAAACCTGGGAGCTATGTTTTGTGCTCATAGATGGGTTTGTGTTATAACTCAGTATGGAAAAATTATTTTGAAATAGTGAATCATTAAATTTCCAAAATATGAAATAAATGGTATTCAAGAAATTATATAGCGTCTTGACAGTGATGCCATTGATCCATTTAAGATCACTGTTGTAGGCAGAGGTCATTTGAATGTATAAAATTAATAACAATGGTGGGTATATATGTATATAGACATAGGTATATATTTTTAATTACAGTATCAAATATCTGAATTATTTTTATGACAACATGTAGGGTTTGATTTTTCTGATTTTCAGGTTGGTCTTGACTACCCTCTGCTTTTGTCCCAACAGTTTAGAGGGTGCAGATTTGTGTTTACAGTATTTGTAAACACAATTGATGCCATTTAAAAGCCTTTTGATGTTGGCTTAACTCTGCTCCCATTCAAAACAATGGTCAACAATGGTTAGAGTAGAGTTGAGCCAGTCCTGAGCATTTTGGAAAACCACACTCCAGATGTGTATTTGATCGTGCCATAATTGCACCTATAAATCACGTGTCCAAATGACATCAATGATTTGTGTCCACAATGTTAGAGGCACAAAAATGGAAAGCAGATCATCTGCGTCTTTGTTTGGATCCTTGGTAAATCCCAATGTTAACTTTTTGCTGAGCTGAAAGTTGTCATCTTCTTCTCCATCTTCAACATTTAGCCAGACAGTTGGCCATAGCAATCATTCACCATTTGGTCCATTCCTGCACAACCGCAAAGGCTTGATGGCCTGAGAGTCCAACATCGGAACAGACTTGATGAACTCATGTAATAGGGGGTTTGCCTCTGGGCCACCTCCACCCCTTGGTTGGTGGAATTTTATCCTTGACGTTACAAGCCACCCAGAAAATGGCATTTGCTGAAATGTCTTGTGGCATCCTTGCGATATGTTCGAAAAGCGTAAGGCACTCTCTGCGGACAATGGCCCCAGTAGTCTGTAGACCGGAGCTAAAATTGCATCTAGTGTGGATCTGTTCCCGGTAAAGCCTCACTGTTGAGGACGACACTTCCAACATAGCAAAAGCTCCAGGCATGCCAGCAAAACATACGCAAACACCTTCTCTGGAATGGAAAGCAAGGTGATCGGCCAGTAGCTCTTACATTCACTGTGAGATCCCTTGCCCTTATAGAGCGAGATCACAACACCGTCCTTCCAGGCAGTCAGCAGGGTTCCAGTTCTCCACACTAGACAAAAGATGGCCAGAAGTGATTCTTCTACAGGATCAATAGCACATTTTAGCAGCTCTGAGGAGATGCCATCAGCACCGGCTGCGTGTCCCTTTTTCAGTTTAGAGATGCACACTTCACTTCATCCAATGTTGATGCATCCGTACAAATGTCTGGATCTGGAACCACAGTGATTGCCAGATCATCCAGCTCTGAACAAGCAGCAGCTGGAGGATGGTTCAGGACACTGATAATTTTCGACCCAGCGTGAGAGAACGTCATCATCCGATTTACGTGGATGGCCTTGGCTATCATTCAGGATGCCATTTGTAGTGACTACCTCTTGACCACTGAGGTTGTGAATGACATGGAATGCTGGCTTCAAGTCACCTCTGGCTAAACCAAATTTGACGACATCCGCCACTTGGTTATAATATGCCTTACTATCACAGAGTGCCAGGATGTTAAATTTTTGCTTCAGCTGATTACGAGTGTGCTTATCACCATGCTGGTGGACTGTGGCCTTCAATTTAATTATCTAAAAGGCCTCCTCTGATAGCCAAGGTCAGGGTGCTGGATGACTATACCCAATCGTCTGCTCAGCAGATTGGTGGAGGGTAGAAGTAAAAAGGGACCAGGCAACCTCCACATCATCTGACAGATTAGTTAGAGCCAAGAATCTGTTGCTGACGTCAATACAAAACCTATTGGCTAAACCTGGCACACCAAGTGCATCATAGTCAAACTTCTCCATCGTTGCTGAGGGCTTACTTGCTTGCTGGAGCATCAACACCATATGGGCGATCACTAGATGGTGATCTATGTTTGCCGCCCATTCCACACCACGCTATACTCTACAGGAGGTGAAGAGATGCCTATTGCGTGTAATGATGTGGTCCAATTCCTTCTGAGTGACGCCATCATGCGAGATCCATGACTTCTGGTGTATGGGTCGCCACTTGAACCATGACTCAAGAATGGAAAGATTCTAGGAGGCACAGAATGTAAGCTATTGGGGAGAGTTATCACTGGGTGTTCTGAACCATAATGACCTGTTGAAACCCAGTTCACAGAGAGCCAGTAACTGCATTTATGTCACCCAGGATCACAAGATTATCATGTGGAGGGACTGTGCATACTAGATGTTCCAATTGATCGTAGAAATGATCTTCAACCGAGGCCTGGTCTACACTACGACTTTAGGTCAAATTTAGCAGTGTTACCTCAATTTATGCCTGGACCCGTCCACACAACGAAGCCCTTTTTTTTCAACTTAAAGGGCTTTTTAAATGGATTTCTTTACTCCACCTCGGACAAGGGGATTAGCACTGAAATTGGCCTTGCCAGGTCGAATTTGGGATAGTGTGGATGCAATTCGATGGTATTGGCCTCCGGGAGCTATCCCAGAGTGCTCCATTGTGACCGCTCTGGACAATGCTCTCAACTCAGATGCACTGGCCAGGTAGACAGGAAAAGGCCCACAAACTTTTGAATTTAATTTCCTGTTTGGCCAGTGTGTTTGCAGAGCTCATGCAGAGCTCATCAGCATGATGTGCACATTGCCGGGGCACATTGCTTGGCCTGTACTTTGTGAGAAGTCTATGACCATGTCCCTCTCATCATGGCGCTGCCGTCACCTTCTTGCCTGGTTTTGCGCGAAACAATTGTCTGCCATTGCTCTAATGGAGGGAGAGGCGACTGACGACATGACTTACAAGGAATTAAAGTCAACAAAAGGGGTGGCTTTGTATCAAAGAGAAACACAAACAACTGTCACAAAGAATGGCCCCCTCAAGAATTGAACTGAAAACCCTTGGTTTAGCAGGCCATTGATTTCACAAAACAAATCGGTCAATTTCTTGTTTTGATCCATCTGTCTTTTACATCTTAGGCTGGCAGCAGACAGTGCAGTATGACTGCAAGCCATCGGCATCTCCTGGGTGCTCGGCAGAAGATGGTGCAGTACGACTTCTAGCCATCATCATCTCGTGGGTGCTCGGCAGAAGATGGGAATGACCTGGCTGAGTCACTCCCATGTCTGCCCAGGAACCCCTGACCGATTACACCGAGGTTGGCTAAAAGAGCACCCAGGAATATGATGACGATGCTACCAATCATAATGCACCCTCTGCTGCTAAAAGGCAATGAGCTGCTGCTGTGTAGCAATGCAGTCCCACATCTGCCAGCACCGAGGAGACGTACAGTGATGGTTAGCTGAGCAGACTGCATGCTTCCCATGGTATGGCTCAGGTAACCCAGGAAAAAAGGCACGAAACAATTGTCTGCCGTTGCTTTCACGAAGGGAGGGAGGGAGAGAGGGGCCTGATGACATGTACCCAAAACCACCTGCGACACTGTTTTTGCCCCATCAGGCATTGGGATCTGAACCCAGGATCCCAATGGCAGCGGAGACTGCGGGAACTGTGGGATAGCTACTCACAGCTACCCACAGCGCAATGCTCCAGAAGTCGATGCTAGCCTCGGTACTGTGGACGCAGTCCACCGACTTAATGTACTTAGAGCATTTTGTGTGGGGGGACACAATCAACTGTATAAAAACGATTTCTAAAAAACTGACTTCTATAAATTCAACCTAACTTCGTAGTGTAGACATACCCTGAGTCAACAGATTCCTCTATCAGCACATAGACCACTATGACAGTGAGATCACTGTGCCAATGTTTAAGACATGCAGTAAATAAAACAGGAGACACAAGCACCCAGGTTGTCAACGAGGACTTGGCCTTGCCTCACAGTAGTAGTGCTACCCCATATAAATGGTTGGGGCCTCCAGAATACAGAAGTAAAGAATCTTCTACATCATGATGTCCATGATCTATCAGCCTTGCTTTTGATAGTCCTGTGACTGATATACCAAGACGGTCCATTTCGTGTGAGACAGAAACCTGATGACCATGCCTGCAAAGAGTTGCAACATTCCAAGTTGCAATTTTAGTGGGACTGTCGGAGATCCCAGATACAATTGGATGCATTGTCACAATGTACTGCAGACACACCTGCCAACATCAGAGGATACGCGTCCTCGTGGGGCTTTCGCACAAACCCATCACGTTTGCACTGACAGGAGACAACACCGACAAGGCATTGACTGCTGAAAGTAAGGCAGAGGCTTTAACCCTCGTGCTGAGTACTACGTTATTCATAGTCAAAAACACAAGAGCAAATGATTATCCCAGGAAATACCTCGTCACACTGGGATGAGACGGAGGTGTAAGGCGACCCTTTTCTTGGTCTACCAATACTGGCTTCATTCTGTGCGACCTGAGCCACTGAGTCTTTATCAGTGACTTCCTTCGCCTTGGGTAGCTAGGTGCAGCTGCTGCCCTCCATCTTTGCCGCCTGTGTTAGTCATCATTTTCAGGGTTCACGTGGGATCTGTCCACTTCGCGTAATGCCCAAGGCAATATTTTGGACAAGACTTCAGCGCTGATGACATAGCTCCAACGAGCAATCCCTTACCATTCGTTTATTTTTCCAATTTATTTTCCTGTCTCTTACCCATTTTCTTATCCGTGACAATACTTTACCTCATAGACTCATAGATTCTAGGACTGGAAGGGACCTTGAGAGGTCATCGAGTCCAGTTCCCTGCCCTCATGGCAGGACCAAATACTGTCTAGACCATCCCTAAAAGACATTTATCTAACCTACTCTTAAATATCTCCAGAGATGGAGATTCCACAACTTCCCTAGGCAATCTATTCCAGTGTTTAACTACCCTGACAGTTAGGAACTTTTTTCTAATGTCCAACCTAAATCTCCCTTGCTGCAGTTTAAGCCCATTGCTTCTTGTTCTATCATTGGAGGCTAACGTGAACAAGTTTTCTCCCTCCTCCTGATGACACCCTTTTAGATACCTGAAAACTGCTATCATGTCCCCTCTCAGTCTTCTCTTTTCCAAACTAAACAAACCCAATTCCTTCAGCCTTCCTTCATAGGTCATGTTCTCAAGACCTTTAATCATTCTTGTTGCTCTTCTCTGGACCCTCTCCAATTTCTCCACATCTTTCTTGAAATGCGGTGCCCAGAACTGGACACAATACTCCAGTTGAGGCCTAACCAGCGCAGAGTAAAGCGGAAGAATGACTTCTCGTGTCTTGTTTACAGCACACCTGTTAATGCATCCCAGAATCACGTTTGCTTTTTTTGCAACAGTATCTCACTGTTGACTCATATTAAGCTTGTGGTCCACTATGACCCCTAGATCTCTTTCTGTCATATTCCTTCCTAGACAGTTTCTTCCCATTCTGTATGTGTGAAACTGATTGTTCCTTCCTAAGTGGAGCACTTTGCATTTATCTTTATTGAACTTCATCCTGTTTATCTCAGACCATTTCTTCAATTTGTCCAGATCATTTTGAATTTTGACCCTGTCCTCCAAAGCAGTTGCAATCCCTCCCAGTTTGGTATCGTCCACAAACTTAATAAGCGTTCTTTCTATGCCAACACCTAAATCGTTGATGAAGATATTGAATAGAGCCAGTCCCAAAACAGACCTCTGCGGAACCCCACTTGTTATACCTTTCCAGCAGGATTGGGAGCCATTAATAACTACTCTCTGAGTACGGTTATCCAGCCAGTTATGCACCCACCTTATAGTAGCCCCATCTAAATTGTACTTTCCTAGTTTATCTATAAGAATATCATGTGAGACCGTATCAAATGCCTTACTAAAGTCGAGGTATATCACATCCACCACTTCTCCCTTATCTTATACCTCTCACTGTGTGATTGCTTATAGAATATCAGGGTTGGAAGGGACCTCAGGAGGTCATCTAGCCCAACCCCCTACTCAAAGCAGGACCAATCCCCAACTAAATCATCCCAGCCGGGGCTTCGTCAAGCCTGACCTTAAAAATCTCTAAGGAAGGAGATTCCACCACCTCCTTAGGTAACCCATTCCAGTTCTTCACCACTCTCTGAGTGAAAAAGTTTTTCCTAATATCCAACCGAAACCTCCCCCACTGCAACTTGAGACCATTACTCCTTTTTTCTGTCATCTGCTACCACTGAGAACAGTCTAGATCCATCCTCTTTGGAACCCCCTTTCAGGTAGTTGAAAGGAGCTATCAAATCCCCCCTCATTCTTCTCTTCTGCAGATTAAACAATCCCAGTTCCCTCAGCCTCTCCTCATAAGTCATGTGCTCCAGCCTCCTAATCATTTTTGTTGCCCTCCGCTAGACTCTTTCCAATTTTTCCACATCCTTCTTGTAGTGTGCGGCCCAAAACTGGACACAGTACTCCAGATGAGGCCTCACCAATGTCAAATAGAGGGGAATGATCACATCCCTCAATCTGCTGGCAATGTCCCTACTTATACAGCCCAAAATGCCGTTAGCCTGCTTGGCAACAAGGGCACACTGTTGACTCATATCCAGTTTTTCGTCCACTGTAACCCTTAGGTCCTTTTCTGCAAAACTGCTTCCTAGCCATTCGGTCCCTAGTCTGTAGCAGTGCACGGGATTCTTCCATCCTAAGTGCAGGACTCTGCACTTGTCCTTTTGAACCTCATCAAGTTTCTTTTGGCCCAGTCCTTTAATTTGTCTAGGTCCCTCTGTATCCTATCCCTACCCTCCAGCGTATCTACCACTCCTCCAAGTTTAGTGTCATCTGTACACTTGCTGAGAGTGCAGTCCACGCCATCCTCCAGATCATTAATGAAGATATTGAACAAAACCAGCCCCAGGACTGACCCTTGGGGCACTCCGCTTGAAACTAGCTGCCAACTAGACATGGAGCCGTTGATCACTACCTGTTGAGCTCAACGATCTAGCCAGCTTTCTATCCACCTTATAGTCCAATCATCCAGCCCATACTTCTTTAACTTGCTGGCAAGAATACTGTGGAAGACAGTATCAAAAGCTTTGCTAAAGTCAAGGAATAACACATCCACTACTTTCCCCTCATCCCCAGACCCAGTTATCTCCTCATAGAAGGCAATTAGGTTAGTCAGGCATGACTTGCCCTTGGTGAATCCATGCTGACTGTTCTTGATCACTTTCCTCTCCTCTAAGTGCTTCAGAATTGATTCCCTGGAGACCTGCTCCAAGATTTTTCCAGGGATTGAGGTGAGGCTGACTGGCCTGTAGTTCCCCGGATCCACCTCCTTCCCTTTTTTAAAGATGGGCACTACATTACCCTTTTTCCAGTCATCCAAGACCTCCCCCGTTCGCCCTGAGTTTTCAAAGATAATGGCCAATGTCTCTGCAATCACATTCACCAACTCCTTTAGCATCCTCGGATGCAATGCATCTGGCCCCAAGGACCTGTGCTCGTCCAGTTTTTTCTAAATAGTCTCGAACTACTTCTTTCTCCACAGAAGGCTGGTCACCTTCTCCCCACACTGTGCTGCCCAGTGCAGCAGTCTGGGAGCTGACCTTGTTTGTGAAGACAGGGGCAAAAAAATCATTGAGTACGTTAGCTTTTTCCACATCCTCTGTCACGAGGTTACTTCCCTTGGTCAGTAAGGGGCCCATTTTCCTTGACTTTCTTCTTGTTGCTAACATACCTGAAGAAACCTTTCTTGTTACTCTTAACATCTCTTGCTAGCTGCAACTCCAAGTGTAATTTGGCCTTCCTGATTTCAGTCCTGCATTCCTGATCAATATTTTTATACTCCTCCCAGGTCATTTGTCCAATCTTCCACTTCTTGTAAGCTTCTTTTTTGTGTTTAAGATCAGCAAGGATTTCACCGTTAAGCCAAGCTGGTCACCTGCCATATTGCTATTCTTTCTGCTCCCTTTTTGCATGAAACAATGCACTTCTGTCCTCACAGGGTGCTCTGATTCAGATAGATCAGATCTAGTGAGCACTGCATTTCCTTCTAAAGCAGGTGGGCAAACTTTTTGGCCCTAGGGCCGCATCAGATACAGAAATTGTATGGCGGGCCGCGTAGGGAAGGCTGGGGGAGGCTATGCCTCCCCAAACAGTGAGGCGTGTCCTGGCCCCCTATCCAGCGTCCCAGAACTCCCACCTCCATCAACCCCCCGTGCTCCCCACCCCTGACTGCCCCTCAGGACTCCCGCATCCTATCCAAACACCCTGCTCTCTGCCCCCTGACCATCCCCGGCCCTATCCAATCTCCCAACTCACTGACCCCCCCCTCCCCCGGAGCTGCCTATCCAACCCTCCCTGCTCTCCCCGCCCCACGTTACTCAGTCCTTTCCCTGTGCATTTCCCCTGCTCATTTGGCAGTTGGGCAGGGTTCGCTCCGTGTCTGGGCTTGGCTGCTGGGGACAGGGGCCAAGCATGCTGGAGGTGGAGGGGGGCCCTGGCTTGCCTACTGAGGCTTGTCAAAAGTACTCACTTCTGCATTACACTCCACTCTCTGCAACAATTACGTATAGTTCAATTTGTTTTGCTCACAATCAAAGGCTTTTGGCATCACATTGTATTAAACAAGTAAGTGCTGGCAGCCATAGAGCGGATAACTTCATGTATGGATAGTTCTTTTCCTGTGGATATCAGAGGTAGAGTTGACAGGAAAAAAATATAGCTTTGGGTAGATCCTAAATGGATTTTTTTCCTCACTGAAATAAAAAGCTTAAAAAAAATTCATTTTGTGTCAAAGAAAATGTTTTTGTTTGACCCAAAACAAATTTATTTTCATTTTTTTTTCTATTTCATGTCAGGTGTTTGTTACTGTTTTGTTTTGCTTTGCTTTTTAACTAAATGTAGCTAAATGATGAAGCCACACTGTGTCAAAACAAAAAGTCTAAATATTTCATTTGGAAACTGTTGAATCAAAACAGTTGACTGTTTTGAACTTTTTCTTTTTTTTCATCTAAAACTATTCAACTACATTGACTTGAACTCTTGAATAGTTTTGGTCAGCCCAGAGCTGCATTTTCGAAGTAATCAGAGGCCAGTTATTCTGCACAGTGTTCACTAGCTGAAGAAGGTAATGCTCCCAGTGTAAGTGGATTATGCATATAGGTACAGAAAGACGTAATAGGCAGGTTCCTGCTCCTTTCCGTAACAAATTGGACCCTGGGATAGGTTTATGCCCTATCCCCTAGAGTATTTATTGTCAAGGGCAGGCTACCAGAAATTTCTGACCGAGAAGCATATCATTCACTGAAGGTTGTTCCAGAATGGAAGCAATGTTGGAAACTGCTCCAACCTTGCAGTGGCAACAAAAGCCAGTTATAGGGGCATAAGCCTGCAGCATCTGATATTCCAAACAGGCAGTTTTTCAGTGGCTGTTGCTGTATTGCTGTTAGGTCACCTCTCCTCCCACTGTGCTGAAGTGACATTTCCTGGAACAGCAACTTTTTTAGGAAACTGCAGCATCTGCAGAGCAGTGACTAGCAGCAACAGCAATGAAATCCTTATGAAACCTTTGAATGATGGAATCCGAGGGCCCACCGTCTAGTCAAAGAGTTCTACTCTGTGCCTTAGTGCCAAACAGAAGTTGTAGATTAAATTCACAGGCTCAGCCTCTCCCATTCTGGGCTGACAAGGGTTGAGAGCGTTGCAGAAGCAGCAGCTGGAGGGAACATCTCATGACAGTGGCTGCTCTGAGGGGAGGGGTTTGGTAAAAATAGTGAAGGAAGGAAAGTTCCCGACTCGCTTCATCACTGCTGGTTCCTGGGATCCCACTGATGATTTGAAAAATAGTGTATTTCCCATCTTCATAGGTTTTACTTTAACATTCCTTTGTTGCCTGCCACAGAACTGTTGGACCATGTTAACTGGTGGCATCATGAGCAATGAAAGTGGACATTGTGATCCCAGAATTCATTTGGTGGAACTGGCCCTTACTTTCAGGATAAATACTCATACGGGCCAGTTGGGTTAAGCATACAGCTTACAAAAAAAATTACTAGATAGGCACAGTACATTATTGATGGAGATGTGTGGTCTAATTTCATTTAGTAGCTCAATATTAGCTATCACTGATAGAAAGCATGCCTGGTAAGACCATGATTCTAACACAGAGATTTGACCAGTGCCTAACACTAATATCGGTTTTACTCCATAACACACTTTTCCTTTTTCTTTGTTGATATTTAAGTGCTTTCTTGGGTTACAGTGTGCTTGAACTTTATTATCTCTTTAATAACAAACAACATTACAATAGCTTACCTCCCATCACACAAATCTACCTACCCTACTTCACATGATAAACAGACCAGGCCTCATTCTCTTCTCATATGCACCAGTTTTATTTTGGAACAACTCCATTCACATCAGTGGAGCTACTCCTGATTTCCATTGCTGTGAGAGAAGAATCAAGCCCTATGACTGGCTGTAACAGTGTGCAATGTCCTCAGTGAACCTCAGACCACATGAAATTCACAAATCTAAGGGGAATTTATCCTGCTGTCTCCTGATTTCCATTTAAGTTCAGTTCTCATCCATGGGTGTTTCCCAAGCTTCTGTAAGCCTGCAGTCTTGAATGCAACGTGCCTTGAGTTTAGGGTGACCAGATGTCCCAATTTTATCAGGACCATCCTGATATTAGGGCTTTGTCTTATACAGGCATCTATACCACCCTCCCTTACCCCGAAAAATAAGTGTCTTAATTTTTCACATTTGCTATGTAATCACCTTACTTGAGTTAGAGGATCTCTTAATTGTGCCAACTCTAGTATTTAGTCATTTGAAACAAAACAAGAGTAAAGAATCACTCTCAAGGAGGAAGAAGAAATGAATGGGAGAAACAGCTTCAATCTATGAATAATCTGCGGTTGCCATCTGTGCCACCACTAGGATTAGTTCTGACATGCCCCTGTGTCTGAATGGCAGTACTAGCTTTCGCCAGATATTCTATGATGCTCACCCACACACTGTATCACAGATTGAAGTCAAATCCATTGTGTCACTGCAAAATATAGAACCAGCTTTTCCCATAACAATAGATACAGCAAATGTGATCTGTCACTTTAAGGAGCAAAAATTATTTCCCCTCCACCCATACCTATTTTGTTCATATATTGTCACTCAAAACACTAGTACAAAGTGCTCTTCTAGACTTCCATGGCAATAATTCAGGGGGGCGGGGATGTATTAGGCCCAAGCATAGTTCATCTGGCATGTACAAATGCTGCAGGGAAAACTGAACACCTGCATAACAATTTTATTACTGAACAGGGCTCTTTGTCTAACCTGTCAACCACCCTCCTGGAAATCTCTCACTTTGACAATAACAAGAGAACCAGTTTTACAAATGAATGTTCTGATGCTGGGAAAAGCAAGCCCCAACCCATACATGCTCTCTCTCTCTCTGTGTGGCTATTTCATTCAATGAGGCATAATTTAGATGCTAATGTTCAGTGGAGATTTCACTCCTCAAATTCTAACTCCTAGTTAAACAAGCAGGCAAGGCTGGGATTTACATACCTTGCTTCTGAGGGTGGTCTTCACTGACAACACTGCAGAAAAGAAAACATACTACACCTCTACCCTGATATAACGCGACCCGATATAACACGAATTTGGATATAACGCGGTAAAGCAGCGCTCTGGGGGGGCGGGGCTGCATGCTCCGGCGAATCAAAGCAAGTTCACTATAACACGGTTTCACCTATAATGCTGTAAGATTTTTTGGCTCCCAAGGACAGCGTTATGTCTGGGTAGAGGCATATATTGTAACTCTAATGTTTTCTTTTACAGCTCTTGTTTACTTGTGGTTGAATTACTCTGTAATGTACACTCCTCACTAAAAATGGGGTGCCTGAGCATCAGTTGATGTAAATCTGGAGTGGCTTTTTACTTCAATGGAGCTACATCAAGATATGACAGCCAGGGAACTAGCCTTTGTTTTTTCAAAAAGTCAGGCACTAAAGTGTACACACCCATACATGCCTTATTTTTAGGCCTCGTTAGCATGGTAATGTGTAAATTGGGTGTGAGCCAGTACAAATAGACAGTTAGATGTATGAGCAGCCATTTGCTCCTGCAAATGATGTATGGGTGTATGTGCAATCACAGTCATTGTAACTAAAATAGGAAGCCTGTTGGACATGTGCCTGGCTTTTGGAAAATCCAACCTTAAAAATAGTGATGCGTGGTTATAACAGAGCTGAAGGCTTGCTGGCTGCACAGCTCAGAGGCTGCGAACCACGGGCCAGGCTGAGGTCAGCTCCAACACATGGTGCACAAGAAGGAGAAGGATGTGTCACAGAATCGCTCCAAACAGAACAAGTGAGCTCATTTTACAGAGTAAGAACACAAATCTTACAGATTAAACTGGAGCAGCTTGTTCTAAAGTGAAGGCTCCAGCCAGTCACAGTTTCCATTGCTGCTGAGCTGAAAGCACCTAGCGTGTTCTACAAGAGCTGGCCTTCAGCGATTTAGGCTGTCCTCTTCAGTACAGTCCAATGGGGCATGTATACAAGACTCCAGTTGAACCGGTGAAAGGATCAAAATGGTCAAAATGAGAATTTTCAGCCATGAAAAGATGGAGGAAAGAGCGTTGGCAGGTGGATGAGAGCAAAAACCACTTCTCTGTACACGTAATGAACACTTTGTAATTATACTGTCTTTTAATTAATTATGCCTTACCACAACCCTGTGAGGTAGAAAGTATTGCCATATTTTTACAGACGGGAAGTGAAACACGAGCAGTAAATCAGTAACAGAGATGGCCATAGAACCCAGGCCTTTCTCCACAGGGACTGCCCAACCAACTTCTGCATCCAAGGCTGCCATATGGAAAAAGAATGTGATCACGATCATGAATTTTACCCTCCAATGACTTTCTGCAGCCCAGCATTCCAGCATCTTCTCTTTCTAGTTTTTCAAAGGCGGCTGTTTTCTATTAAAGAGGCAGTGTGACCTGGTGGCTAGGACACTGGTCTCGGACTTAGGAGATGCAAGTTCTGTTCTTGGCTCTGCTACTGATCTGCTGGATGACCTTGGGCAAATCATTTCACTTCTGTCCCTCAATTTCCCCATGTGCAATATAGGGATAATGACATTTACATTTTCTGTAAAGTGCTTTGAGGTCTACATATAAAAAGCTCTATGTAAGAGCTAAGTATTAATATACTAATTCACTGTCATATCACCTTTGTTGCACAAGTGGCAGACAAGCAACATAAGGATTAAATCCTATTGTGTTAAATACATTCTACTATGAAGCACCCATGAACATTCAGTCTGTCCATCCAAGTCAAATAAGATGCAGCTAAAGCTAACTTAGTCCAATTGTAGACTGAAGCTCCTCACTGGAGCTCTGAAGTGAGATGTGAACAAAGTTAGCACTAATTATGTCTTGTTTATCTTGACTACTTAAAAATCTAACCCTTTTGTAATGCATTTCCAATCCAAATCTATTTTTACGGGTGTTGCATCTTTATGTGACTGCAACTGTGAACTGTACTACTTCTAACTTGTATTTTTTAAAGGCAGAATGTTTTGGACTAGATCCACAGAGTACATAAACATTTATGGTTTGATTTCAGAGATGCTGAGCATCTGTAGCTTCCACTGATGTCTGTAGCAGCTACAGTTGCCAAGCACTTGTGAAAATCAGATTGCTTATTAGGATTTAGGTGTCTAATTTCAGACAGCCAAGACTGGGAATTTTGCCATTTGTACACTGAAAATCTCAGAATCAAAGTCTCCAACTCAAATGTCTTTAAAGGACTGAGCAAGTTGCTGGAATAACATGGACATTTTTCTCACATACATGGATTCTCTCTTAGGTTTTATCATTTTTTGCACAATATCTGATGTTCAGATGAAATCCTCTCCAAAAGTCTTGTAATGTTGTGGCACACAATGGGAAATTATGTTGATAGTGATTGATTACAAAAATAGAAGCTGTACTTTATAATCATGTGCCAGAAGAGGGAGCAGACGACATAGCTCAGTTTCCATTTCAAACAAACAGACAGCAGAACAATCAAGAAACTGCCAAAGAAAATTAATTCAACATGGATGGAACACCAACAAAACAACACAGCTTCAGAAAAGGCTCCGGTCATATGTTGCTGCGTCAATAGTGAAAGATATAGGTCTTCTGCTTTGTTTTTCACTTACTGAGCCACATTCTGCTGTATTACACAGGACTAAATCTGCAGTAATTCCAGTGGCTTCAAAGCAGTTAGCCTGTGTCCCGGATCCACAGGGCATTCTAGGCCTCTGACTTTTACACAGTCTCTCTGGGATGGTACTCTTTTAGTGCTAGACCCCAGGACTCTAACTTCTGCAAGGTAGCCCGTGGCTTCCCTACTCAAGGGAAACCCTGGCTTCAGCACTTTTGTTTTTCATCCTGGCTTCTTCAGCTGGGTCCAAAAGACACATGTACCCCCTGTTGGAGACTTGCCACTCTTGGGACCAATATAGACAGCAGATATTTTGCAATGACACAGAACTACCTTTTCAAAACAAACCATCACTGACTAGTAAACTAGAATACAGAATGTTAGGGTCCCTGGGTTAGAACGGAAAAGCAAAGTTTACATGCAAAGCAATGCTGGCAGCATCACTTACCTCTCTCACACAAAGCCAGGATTCCATCTCCCACTGTTCTGGGTAGCAGCCTACTTAACACAGGGTACGTCTACACAGCAGCTGGGAGGTGTAAGTCCCAGCTCAAGTAGACGTATATGCGCTAGCTTTGCTCAAGGTAGTGCCTAAAAGTAGCTGTGTAGCCACTCTTACATAGGAAATGGCTTGAACTAGCAACCCAAATGCAATCCTACCCAACCCCCCTGGGTATGTTCTTGGGTGATTAGCCCAAGCCACCACCTGTGCCACTGCAGCTTTTAGGCACTAACTCAGCTTGCGCTAGTGCATGAACATCTTCCCAAGCTTGGGAATTACACCTCCCAGCTGCTGTGCAGACATACCCTGTGTTAAGTAGGCTGCTACCCAGAACAATGGGAGATGGAATCCTGGCTTTGTGCGAGAGAGGTAAGTGATGCTGCCACAGTCTGCTCCTACCACCCACTTTTGTTTCAACATGCTGGTTCCATATGTTCTGCCTTCCCATCTGCCAGTCATTAAAAGTTAAAGTCCAGTTGTTGGTCTTCCATTGTGTGGCCACAGCAACTCCATTCACATGCTGGAATTCTTGATAATTCATTCATACCAACACAGACATGCCTGTGCCTGTGTGACTCCTCTGCAGTCCCCTATCTCAGGGAAGAAATTAACTCCTTAGTACCAAGTGGGTAATGATACAACAAGAGTGGAGAAACCAAGTCATGGATATTTTTCCATAAAAATAATACATACATTTCCCACATTTTCCACGGTCTGGCTTTCCTTTGTTGTAAGAGGGAGATCAGATTCTTGTCTTCTGTACATGAAGCCATGAGATATGCAAAATACACCATGGACTATGTCTTCTGGGGATTTACAATTTGATTTGACTGTTCCTAACAATTTCCTGACCACATTACTAGCTATAAGGGGGGGAGGGGAATTATCTCCTTACCCAAGAAAAGTGACAGAAAACACTAAAATAAGTTATTGTCCATGAAAATTGTAACAGGTTATATCAGGTTGCATTAGTTAAATCCTTTTAATTGTCATCTGCAATGTTAGCTATGTATGGCTGATCACTCTAGGAACCTTTCTTCCAACATTTCAGTGCCTGCACTGGCTCTTGTCCTTTAAGACACGTTAAATCAGAGTTCACACTTCTCCTTTACCTGGAAATCTGTCACAGGGCTTCTTGTAAAAGGTCTTACATTTTGTAAGAAAAGCTGTCATGTGCACTCTCTGGGCTCTGGCCTGTAATCCAGTACACTGCTGTGTATCATTCGGACTACATACTGTATCCTGACAAAAATCAGTGATGGTGCACCTGTGTACAAACAGAGATTTTTTTTCCAAGGAACACAGCAGTGCACAGCTTGCACTGGCAGGACAATAAACTGTATATTGAAATATGCTCACACAAAAAGGACTTGTGACGATTCTGTTTCTGTTCTAAGCGTTTAGTTTCTACTGAGGACAAGATGGGTTTAAAAAATCTCTTAAAATCTATGCAGTAAGGGCCAGATTCTGCCCTCTGCTGGTGCTTCCGTGGGACCTGCCAGTGCACAAAATAAAGGACAGAATATCTGATCCAAACTATTCACTCTACTATTGAAATATACTATATGCCTTTGTATTTAAAATTGTGACTGTATTTCAATTTACTGTTCTCCAAAGATTTGACAAGTACAGATTTCTCTTCCACTCTTTTTAGGTCTTAGGTTATAACACCACCTAGCACTTTTAATCTTCAGTGTGCTTTACTAAATCTAATTAAGTTTCAGTGGTACATATGCATTACATATGGGTGTGTCCTCTTTTGCAGAGAGGGAAACTGAGGCACAGACTTCACTAAATGCACAAATTGGGGAGGATAGAGGCCATTGCTATAAAAGCAGGATTTGAGTTCAGTTCCAGGACCCTACTCCTTTGCTCAGACCACTAATCCACATTCATTATCCAGGGAACAATGCAATTTTCACCCAAACAAGAAAAACCTGAATAATCAGCAACCTAAGCAAAGTAGTAAATCTATGATTCATGCTAAAGGCATGTTTACAGTTATATAATTATCAATTAAATATATTATCATAATTGTTGGTACAAAACAAAATATATAAAGGTCTCGATAGTATTACATTTTGCAAAATTAGTATAACTCCAAAATTATGGGCTTTTTTCTCCTGCCAACTCTCCTCCTCTTTCCCCAAGGAAAATCATGTTGCACATCACCTGCTTTCTGAGTGCTTTAAAGAATGCTCATTCTACCATATATTTGAATGTATCATTCATTCATCTCATGCAGATGTTGCATGCCACTGTATTAAGCTGAAACTAGCAACATCTGTAGTTACCTTTTCAAAGGTAGGCAGAGAGGTAGGGAAACCAAGAAATGATGGATCCTGTTTTTTCTGTTTTGACTCCCTTTTTAGTAGGTTTTAATAATAAACGTGTACATCAAAATATGGAAATTGGCTATTTCAGAGCACATTCACTAACAGTCATGTGACACTTACTTCAGCTAAGGTATAGCTACCTTAATTCTAAACATTTGACTGTATTAGGCAACCACATCTGCAAAAAGAAAGAAAAAACTCTGGTATCTCCTCTGTTAGTTGAAGGAGGCTGGAGCACTTACCAACCTGAGGTATGTATAGACTCTACAAAGCCTGACTACAGCGGTAATCTGTACTAGTAGCCCCATTAATATCAACATGACTGACTATGATACTGTTGTACTAGTGTTTTTGTGCTCATATTCCTGCCCCACTCCTTACTCAGGCAAAATTCCCATGGAAGTTTGTCTTAAATATGAATGCAGGTTAAAGCCTGTCATAGGGTGGATTGGGCCCTTTAAGAGAGAACTGGTCCAATCCACCTGTGCCTCATTACCAGCCTTGGATGGCACCTGCTAGAGGGCAGCTGGTCTCTATAAAGAAGCAGGAACAGAAAGCTGTAGTACAGTGTTGTTACAGATAGCAGAGCATTGTAGGAAAGTTTGAGACACCAGCAGGAACTATTCCAGCCAGGTAAGGTGGGGTATGACCTGCTCAGAGCAGAGATGAACCATAGAGGAGAGAAGCCTTAGCATTAAGTTTGTTTCTAATTCTATGAATAAATGAATTAATTAATTAGAGTCAGAAGGTGAATGTTTTAAGGGCTGTGCACTGGTGGAGTTTATAGAGCCCTGAAGAGGGAAAACTGAGGCAGTACACTCCAGAACTGCCCTTGGCTATGAGAGATATGAAAAATGGACAGTCCTCTTACAGGTCCATGTAATCTCTTTAACACAAAAAGGAGTTTCCATGAACTACAGAATAGAGAGAACTGCTAAACTGCAGCTTGCTCCTTCCTACTGCTTTTTAAAGTCCTGATCCAGCAAAACACTTAATCATGTGGTTAACTACAA